>NW_017731650.1:1776309-1777450 GCF_001890085.2 Hipposideros armiger | reverse complement strand
TTTTCCCTTCAAATATCATGAAAGCTGAATCCAAAATCTGACTGTCATGGTTATGTTTTACTTTTACAAATCAGGAAGAAATTAAACAAGACAGGGAAACAAATTCAAACAGGATGTTCAGCAAGGAAAAACAAATTCTCTAATTAGAAAGCAGGGCGGCCTGTTATTAAGAGCAAAACTATTAACTCCAGGCAAAAGAGCCTGCTTTTAAAATAAACTGGTGTCCTTATACAGTGATTAACATGTCGGAAAGGGGGCCCCATGACAATGTTTTCCCTTTGACAGCCAAAATTTTGAGTTAAGATTTAAACCTATGGTATATTTGAAATGAATTTGCATTTGAATGTTGACAATAAGTAGAAAAACAAAGATATTTTTCAATGTCAGCAACACAACTGCTCAATTGTATGGAGATATTATGAAATGCGTATCAGGTAAATGTATAGTAATACTTCTTGGACAAGGAAGGAATCATGCAGAATAAATGACTCTATGAGATGCACTGTATCCATTTTCCAATTAAGGAGCATTGTATACCTGTGCATAAGTACATAAACCTCTATAATAAATAAACCTCTGTAAAATCTATAAATTCTCTGCAGAAATCCTCAACTTTTTAAATTCTATTCTGCCATTTCTCTTAAATCTTAGAAAATATTCTTCAATACATATAAAAATTACATTAAGTGGCAGTGCTACATTCCCTAAGAGATCTTGAAAAAAGTCTTTAGCTATTTTGCACTGATATCTTTTTAAAAGATAGCTTTTTAATATACTTATGTGCTTTTCATGAGATTTTTAATTAGGTTTCTGGAGATAGAAGGCTTATCTTTGCTGTGAATTTATTTGCTTATGAAACAAATTTAAAAATCCATTCTTAAATATAAAAAAAAATCTCCACAAAGGAAAGTGGTACCAATGTGTGTCTCAGATTTGAGGCTGTAATGATGATTTACTTGAAGTTCACACAAATCATCACAATTATCATCATGATTTGATAACAGATGTGATATAGTCACATCCTCATCAAGTAGCTGCCTAAGGAACCTGTTTTTCTTGTGTGGCCTTTTCCTGCAAAATAGTTACCAGACAGTCCCAACAGATTTCCCTTTATGTTTCAATGTTCATAAATGGGACACAT
>NW_017731650.1:1771930-1773114 GCF_001890085.2 Hipposideros armiger | reverse complement strand
CATCTCTGTAAATTGCCTGATACTCAAATAAATACACACTGATTAATAATTGCCAACCATTATATAGCATTTACTATGTTCTGGACACTATACCAACTGATTTACATATTTTAAATCTTTTTATCTCAAAATAACACTACAGAGTAGGAGCTATTATTATTCCTATCTTAGAGATAAAGAAACTGAGGCACATTGAGTTTAAGTAACTTGTTGAAAGTCACACAGCTAATATTTGGGGAAACACAGATTCAGACACAGGACATCTTGCTCCAGGATTCATGCCCTTAACCATAAACGTTTTAAAACAACAATTCATTTGCAATAGTACCCACTGACGGAGACAGAGAAGGGAATTCATCTCTCTGTAAAATTCATTAATATCTATAATAATTCAAATCATGGGACTTTTCTACTTCTTATGTTGTTGAAGATGTTAAACACACAGATATTGGAGAAATGCTGGATATTGGAGAAAAGTGAAGGATCCACCAACACAAACATTTCAGCTAAATATATGCATGACTACAGCATTCCTCTCCTGTGATTGTTCAATATGTATGAGGTAACAGAAGTGCTTTACCTGGAGAATGTGCTGCTAGCACTTAGTGCTTTGACAAACATCGTATTTATGGAACTATCAATTCACTTATAAAGTGTTTCTCCCTAGGGTTTACTAGAAGTCAGTCAGTTCTAGCCACTGAAAGAGAACACAAATATGGAATGGAAAAACGGGTAAATTAAATTGGGCTGTCAGAGTTGCTGAATCCTAGGGGAATCTTAACTACAACTCAGTGATGTTTCTCCTGTTCTGAAATATATTTATCCTGGGTACCTAAAACCTTAGGAATTTCTGTATTTGAGCAACCCTAACATGGAAATGTGTGAGCACTTACGTATTCTGCAGCCATCAAATGCAAAGTAGATCCTAGTCCATCAGCCAGCTTTGCTCACCACATGCTGCCCTGGGCATTCTGCCAGCTATCGTCTGCATATATTTGTCAGAAAATCATACAACACCTAGTGATTCTCCTAGCAGATCTGCAGCCTATTTAATAAGAAAAGACCACTTGAACACCAGGGAACTCCAGACTTGGAAATTCTTGGAACAGAAAATGGATGGTGGAAAGTTGAGACAGAAGAGAAGTCCAATGGAAGTGGACACAAAAAAGCCCCACAGGGTGATA
>NW_017731650.1:1765649-1766590 GCF_001890085.2 Hipposideros armiger | reverse complement strand
CACACATCTGTATTTCAAGTCCTAAGTGCTCTCAGCATTTCAAAATATCTAGAAGCTTCACATGTATAGTATGCTGTTACCTTCAACTGTCAATCACCAATATAAATTCATCCTCTTCCTTTAAAAGCCCAATCAAATCCCATCATCTCCTGTGTTTCCCATTTCTAATGACAGACTACTTCTCAGACACTGAGATGGGGACACTCAGAATGTCTTTTCTCTACTGCTGTCCATTCCATTCCACTCCAATGTGTGGTGTTGGATTTCTCTTTTTTATTTTTTATTTTTCACATGTTTGAAGGGGGATATAGGAACATCTTCCTAATTACATTCCCTATTTTCAGTGTCTCTATATTTTATTTTATTTTATTTTACCACTTCTACTAAATTATTCCTAAAGCATAGCAATGATAAAACAACCTTCCTGCATGAAAACTTCACTAGCTTTAGCCCTTACATACCAAATAAATTCCAGGGTCCCCATGATTGCTCCAAACCCCTTTCTAGGCTTATCTGCATTACTGTTTTTGACTTTCATCTCCTCCAATTTCTGCCTGATGCATTTTTCTACCTCATGTTTTTGTCTTTGTTTGAGATATCTTCAACCCCCATTTGGATTAATCCAATAACCCCTATTGTAAAGAATTCTATTTATTTACAGTACTGAAACAGCTCATGTCAAGCTCAATGTACATTTCTAACATAAAGCAACCAATATGTCTTTATGTCTAATTCACATTTTTAAATGTGAAGAAAGTACAATACAGCAATGTTATCAAACAGATGGAAATTTGTTAAAATGTAGGATCTCAAAGTACCATGAAACTTAAAACATATAAAGGAAAACAATTCAGGTTTCCCTTTCCTTTATGACCTATCTCAGATGTTTTCTGTTCCATGCAGCCCTCTTGGTTTTCTTCATCCCACTTCCCCAACAGATG
>NW_017731650.1:1761633-1762454 GCF_001890085.2 Hipposideros armiger | reverse complement strand
ACATTAAAGGGAATAAAATAAAATTTTATCCAAACTATTTGTTAGCTTTTTCATTTCTACTGCAACAATACTTAAGTCCATCCATGCCTACAACTGCAGTGGAGAGCCCTGCTAGAGAAAGGGGGCATCAGCTCTTATTTGATATATTCCTAGGTCTTGGCTGAGAGCATTTCATCAGAGATGAACTGCATCTAATGCAATCACCAGAATTAAAGCAGTTAAGAGAACGCAGCTCCCTGCCAAGAAAACTCAGCTGTATTGTGCTCTTGTTCGCTTGCTATTCCAGAAAGTATGTAACTAGTACTAATAAGTCGCTGGCTGCAGTTCCAGAAAGAGCAGCAGGAACAAAGATGCTGACCTCGGTACATTTGCCCTCACTTTACAATCCACGAAATTCTCACTGATTGATCTACAAGGCAACGCATCCATCCATTCCATTACCGTTCTTTCCAAGAGCCTTTTAGGAACTTGCAAAATCAATATAATTCTGTAAATAAAATGAATCTCCATCAATAAGACTATAAATATGATAACAAAAAAAAGTTGTCATGTTTTAACTGATAGTTATTTAAACAAAAAAAACGTGGGTGGGGTGAGGGGAAATTCTATCATGATGATTCTATTTTACTTCAGGAAAATAATTACTATAAAAATAATAAGTAAAGGTATTGCATTAATTAGAGTTTGTTTAAAGCTTTTCAGGTTTCCATATTTTCAGTTAAAGATGCATCAAAACATTTCTTTAATTTGGGCTTATACATGATCAAATTCCTAATATACAGAGGGCGCCAAAAAATGCATACACACTTTAAGAAAGGAAA
>NW_017731650.1:1750088-1754832 GCF_001890085.2 Hipposideros armiger | reverse complement strand
TAATGCACAACAAAGTTGTAGGAGCAGATTTATATTAGAATGTTTCCAATAATTTGTGGCATTGGTTATCTAGGAAACAAATGTTTCTATCTCATTATATTAAGATAACTGTTACAGACTGAATGTCTGTGTCTGGCAAAAATTCCTACAATGAAGCCCTACCCCTGATGTGTTAATAACTGGAGATGGAGACTTTGGGAGGTAGTTAGGCCAGGAGGGCAGAGCCCTGGTCTGATGAGATTAATGCCCTTACAAGAAGGACCCCAGAGAGCTTGCTCCACCACGTGCGGACACGGCAAAAAGGCCAGTGTATGCAAGCAGGAAGAAAGTCCCCACCAGAACCTGACCATGCTGTCACACTGATCTCAGACTTCAGCCTCCAGAACTGTGAGAAAATTAATCTCTGCTGTGTAAGCCCCTCGGTCTCTGGTATTTTGTTATAGTAGACCAGGCTAACTAAAACAGATTTGTTAACAAAATAAATAGGAGTACAGACATGGCAAACCAAAAACAGCCTTCAGAGTGGTTCAGTATTTGAAAGGATTCAGTAGGTATGTAAATAATTGCGATAAATAACACTCTTCTTTGGGAACCAAGCCATATCTGTCTATCCCAAAGAACGGAAGAAAGCATTTGCCAAGCTGGAGAGTTTGGAAAATATCATACATCTTTTAACAATTTGATCTTGTGCTTCCTTCAGTTAATTTGAAGAACACATTTTTTTCAAACAGATTGGTTAATGCCTGACACTACGGCCAATTCATTACGGCTCCTCATGCTACACTCTGCTGAAAGTTGAATAAATGAATGGTTTCATTTTGACCTGAGGGTAAACTGTAAGTCCCCAAGAATCAGGCTTGTCACCCCTCAGCTCCTGGCCTGACTTCCCAAAATGATTTTTATTCACATAGNAACTGAAAATGTAACTTGCGACAAATAACTATTTCTCTGGGTAAAGTGTCAAGGTGCAGGTGAAACACTCAAAGGTGGCTTCTTTTAGGGTGCTGATTAAATTCATCTAAAAGATGATGCTGGGCCAGCTGAGTGGTGCTATGGTTGGGAGCTGGCTTGGGATGCCAGAGGGCCCCAGTTCGGATCCCACATATGAGGGCCAGTGACACTGTCCTCTACAGCTAAGATGCTGAACAACAGCTTGGCCTGGAGCTGGGCTGCTGTGAGTCGCCAGCGACAGCGTAGGCTGCAGCCCCTGCTGCAGTGGGTTGCCATGGGCTACCGTGTGTGGCCACCAGCCAGCGTGAGTGACCAGCAGCTGCTGTGAGCTGCCAAGAGCCTGCTGTGAGTGGCCATCCAGAGGCCGGTGATCGATCTGCCTTGCCCAGTAAGAGCACAATGATGGTGCCAACTTGGGCCAGTGAAGCGACGTCCTCCACAACTGGACAGAAGAACAAAAGGACAGCAACTTGTCTGTTCCCCTTCCCCCAATTCCCCAGCGTTGTTCCCATCCCCCCAGTTCCCCAATAAAAATATTTAAAAAAAAAAAGATGATGCTCCCCACTCCTAGGCTGCATGGTACAGGGGAAGTATTTTGAAAGGGGACATAAACAGTGAACCTAGACAGTGTACAAGTTCTTTCTGAGTCAGCTTTATAATGGGGATCAATTATTTTGAGCTAAGCATTGCAACTGCCCAGAAAATCAAAAATAATGACTCATTAAGAGTAGAAATGAATCCTAATTCCAAACCAAAGTACTTTAATACTGCGTATTTCATTCTTCTTCTTCCATGATGTTTGAGAATCAAGAGTTGGTTGTATTTGTGGAGTGAAGCTAATATACAAAGGAGATATGCTTTAAGGCAGAGATGGTATTTTAGAAACTCTTGTTCATCCATTAATTCATTCAGCAAATAGTTATTGAATGCCTACCATGTCTTGAGGACTACACCAGGAGGAAGACAACACTGAATGCATCATACCTGTTCGCAAACAGTATCTGATCCTGTGATAGTCAGAGACAACCTGCTCTAAAGGAGTATCACGATGTCCCATGCTACATGTAGGTTGGATGGCTGTGAAATTTCAGGGAAGATTGCAGGTTTGAAAACATTTCTGAGAATGAAAACCTTGATGTAAAGGAAGGAATTGGCTAGATGAGGGAGTAGGAGACAAAAAGACAGAATTTGGTAGGAACACGAGTCTATGAATTGGAAATGAAAAACGATAACTCAGTGAAGTGCTGGGGCCACTCTTTGCTTCCACAAAAGAACTCTGTTTTTGTCTGTGTTTTTTTTTAATTTTGTCTAAGATTTTATTTGAGTGAAACTCCATGCAAATAAAACAGATCAAGAGCTTACAGTAAGGAAGTTTTAGGACTTTGAAATAGCTGGAACTGAGAGGGCATGTATAAAAATGGTAGAAAATCAAATTAACAAGGTTGTCAAAGGACAAATTGTAAACTTGATTAAATGAGAATCTAAGTGTAATAGGATGAAATGGAACTTTCCTCTTATATAAGAAGAAAAGACTCTAATCAGAACTGGCAACATCTCACCTCAACAGAAAAAATAGAAAGAAAGACAGAGAGAGAGAGAGAGAGAGACATTTGCTTACAGTAAGTATGGTTTCTCATAATGCAAGCGTGGCTTGGGTGGATCAAGAAAAAGAAAAATTCTCCTTATTCACAATAATGGTATAATCTACTTTTCCTAACAGAACAAAATCCAAGCCAGACTAATAAAAACGATATTTTTCTTAACTAAATTGTTTTCCATATGAACTTTCACCTTGGTATATGTTTGCATATTAGGTAACCTAATAAAGACTAACACTCTCTAGTGGCAGATAGGACTGGAATGAATGTCACTATCCATCTCCTATAGACTGAATATTTGTGTCTCCCCCAAATTAATGTGTTAAAATCTTCACCCTCGATGTGATTGGGCCTTTGGGAGGTGCTTAGGTCATGAGGGCAGAGCTTCGTGTATGGGATTAGTGCTATGATGAAAGAGACCCCAGAGAGCACCCTTACCCCGTTCTGACACGTGAGAAAACAGCAAAAAGATAGGCATCTATGAACCAGGAAGAACGCCTTCAACCACACATTGAATCTGCTTGTGACTTGATCTTGGACTCCACAGCCTCCACAACTGTGAGAAATAAATCTCTGCTGTTTATAAGCCATCCAGTCCTAGCTATTTTTATTACAGCAGCCCGAAAGGACCAAGACACCATCCTACACCCTTTATGCCTTGATCAGAGAAGAGAGCCACTAGCATTTGACTAAATCTTAAAGTGTTATCCAAGCTTGCAAGACTTAAGATATAATCTCCTCCTTCTCTTGTAAAAAAAGTGAAATACCTCAAGGGAAGGAAGAAGAGCAGGCATGATGGATTTAAATGTTTAGCTGAAGAGGAAAGAATAGTTCAAAGAGACTATAGACCTCAGTCTGAAAAGACTTTCACTTTCGTAACACTGAAGACTAAGTCTATACCAGCCCTGCAACCAAATGTCCACAAAGCTCTCAGAATATTAGTACAGGGGCTGAGGAACAAAGTGGGAATGGTATACTAATATTCTGAGAGCTTTGTGGACATTTGGCTGCATGGTTTGTATTACCTATATTATAGTACAGTGGGTTCAGTCTGAAAGAAATGAACAAGGCCAGAAGAACCAAGGAAGTGATGACAGACTTAGAGGTACAACTACAAAAGTGGGGCATCAGCTTCATCAAACCCTTCCACCCTTCCCTGGGTGGATTACAGAGTGAAGTCACCACTATTTAGCAATAGCAGCTGAGAGGTCCATAAACTAATAGTGGCAGAATAGATCATCCAGGTATAAAAACAGAAAGATCAGGAAAAGAAGTTCATGCACATCTAGATTCCAAAAAAAATAATAAATGGTAATCTCATCATGCAGGTGCTGGAGAACTACTGAAGAATTTATGTATACTACTGAAGAATTATATGTATACATACAATTTGCATACATATGAAGAATATACATATGCAAATATAAAAAGGTGTATGAGAGCATTATACTCGTATGTCCTCTTCCTCCATATAAAATATGTGTCTTGCTTAGAAAACTTAGTCCCATTGCCAAAGCCAAGTGCTCAGATATATCTCTAGGTATAGATAGATAGATTAATATATACATACATAATCAATATTGCTGATATAGTAGTATATGTATAGTCAAGAGTTGTGAAGAGCATGATAGTTTAACCTACTGGCAAACTAAGTTATCCTAACACAGTTTCATTAATGCTGGCAGAAGACACTAAAAAAAAAAATTTCATAGATTACTTAGGTCTGTATTAGTTTTCTCTAAGTGATACTGAGGTTACAAAGAATCTTAAATTATCAGTACCTAACAACGATAAAGCTTTACTTCTAATTCAGTTAGGCTGGGTTTACTATGGTTCTGTTCTACATTCCAGAATGTAAATTGAAAAAAAATATTGGCTACCTATAATATATGCTCCTCATAGCAAACTAAAAAGAACAATCAGAAAACCACAAAATGGCCTGGCATACGTTCTTTTCTCTTACATTTCACTGGCCAAAGCAATGACCACAAATAAAATCAGCGAGACAAGGTTGTATAATCTATTTTCAGGAATGGTAAGAAAAACAATTAGGAACAATAAAAAAAAAATCCCCATGTAACTTTTAAGAAAAAGAAAACGTAATTCTTTTTTAAATAATGGACAAATATAAAAAAGAAAGGAGAAGAAAATGAAGAAAAAAAGGAGGATATTTAGCTGCTGTGTTGGTAATAAAC
>NW_017731650.1:1741126-1745873 GCF_001890085.2 Hipposideros armiger | reverse complement strand
ATATATATATATATATATATATATATATATATATATATATATATATAGTTATTGAGTTGCTAAACTTTGGCACAGCCTTTTAATTAGCCATTCAAGCTCACAGAGGATTTCTTCCAGAAAATGGCAAAACAATATGCTAACTATCTATTTAAACTGCTCAAATTAATTATCTTCCTTCAGTAAAAAAAAAAAAACGAACAACAACCATATTTTACAAGAATATAATGCAGTATATGGACTTTGTCCAGTGACTGTAAGAAAGTAAATTAAAAGATTTTAAAAAGAATGTATGTCCATTGGTAGTTTTGAATGCATCTCATCTTACATATATTATTTTGTTTGTAGTTAAATAAATCAATCAAAAATATAAAAATAGAATCATTTAAATTGAAACAATTTAGGCATTTATAACTCCATAGTTATTTTATGCATCATAAACTTAAATTCCTCATGAACAAAGATTAAAAGAAAGTCATCAATTTTAGAAAATTTAAGATGATAGCTGCTCTTTAAAGGCTATAATTCACCTGGGCTAACACAACCTTTCATTTATTTAATATAAATTATAAATAAATAAACAGATAGATAGAGCACTTACTAAGTCCCTGGCACTGATGATAAGTATCTATTTTCATGGAATTTACACTTTGAAGGATGGGAGAAAGGGATAGTAAATGAGGAAAAACATTAACTACTGACCAGCATTCTGCAATTGTTAAAATTAGTTGATAATGTTAAAGAGTGTGCTACTTTAGATTGGGTGGACAGGAAGACCACTCTGAAAAATGGCATTTAACCTTAGTTCTGGATATCAAAAAAAAANCAAGAATCAGGCTTGTCACCCCTCAGCTCCTGGCCTGACTTCCCAAAATGATTTTTATTCACATAGGTCCACTCTGTACCCTATTTAAAGTACAAAAACACCTCGGGCTGTTACAATATCCATTTTGCTTGTTAACAATTGTTCTAGCTATAGACAGAGGTGGAGAGAATGTGGGATCAGGCCTACCAGCCATCTCTGTGGATGGCTGTAAGCACTAGGAAAAATAACAAAAACAATAACCAACATTTATTGAGCAATTCTTATGTGCCAGGCATGGTAATAAGTATTTTACAATAATTATGTAATTGAATCATTAAAATAGCCCTCTGACAAAGGTATTGTTACATCACCACTTTACAAATGAGGGAACTGAAGGTAACAGAATTTAAGTTAAGTATTTGGATTATTTACTATCCATCATAAACATGATCACATGGAGAAAAAAAAAGATTAAGACACAGATATCAATTTGCTCTATTCCAACTCCTTGCTGTAGTGAAAATCTGTGTGTAGAAACTCCTTGCTTTTCAAAATATGTTTAGCTAAAAGGGTCTCTGTCATAGAGATACAGGCTCTATTAGGATCAGAGAGAGAGAATACACTAGAGTTGCATTTATTACTCAACATTTTTTGCTTTGCAGCTGCCAGGCATTCATCAGCCACATTCCAGGAACATCATACCATTTCTGTATTATCAGAAACATCCGCATATGATTTCCCCAAGGATAAGCATCCCACAGGGAGAGTTTGATAATGTCCCCCTGCAGAGGATTTTAAATGACATTTTTACTTCTGCCTAAGCTGGTTTAGTTGAGGTTCTGCTGAAGGTAAGGCAATGCCAAATGACCTGTTACAGTCCTTTCCAACCTTTAAGTTCTCTTAAACTCTCTATTACAGGGATGCTAATACGCTGAAGAACTCAGGAACCTTCAGTGTCTAGTATTCAAATTCATGGAATTTCCTCTGGGACTGTTGCGTAACACTTTCCTTTTTAATACATTAAATTATGCAATTCATTTCCATTTTTCTCCAGCCCACCCTATATCCTCCCTTCTAATATGATGCATTCTGAATATATGCTGCCAAGAGGAATAATTCCTGCAAATTAATAAGGCTTGTCAGAAAATGTCAACTTAGTATTGGAATAACAGAACAATAAACCAAAAGCAATTCTATAAAGTAGTGGTTCATGGCTAAAAACACAATGCCTGTCCTTTGTCAGATTTTTGGTGAGTGTTAAAAAGAGATCTAATCCTAAGATAAAAATTATTTTTCTTAATATGTTTTAAAGAGTAGAACTTTATTAAAATAAACCCACCTTTGTTTTCTCTTTTTATCATTAAGAAAATTCTGTTTTGTGTGTGTGGAAATTATTGCTGTGGAATACCCAGCAATTAACGTGAAGAAAATCCAATAAGATATAAAGCAGGTTTGTTTATTAAATATATTTCAAATATCTTAGTACATATATGTCATGTGGCTAACTCTGGCGCCACATGGAAGAAGTAAACAACGTAAAACCATTAAGTGGGAGTTTAATTATTTAAAGAATACATCACACTTTGAATTTAGGGGGCTAGAAGAATTGTACAGTTTCATAAATCTATAATGAATTCCTAGCACTGCCATTACTAATAATGAAAACATTAAAGTAATTTTACAATAAGACTTTTATGAACATGTATATAATATATGCATGTATGCACATATATATGAGATTATGATATGTGGGATATTTTGATATGTAAATTTCACATATTATTCATCCTCTTATTGAATACTGCATTCCCCATATCCTCGCCCCTTTATAATAGATCTCATCTTCCCCTAAAAGTGTAAGTGTATAATTATATTTAGTATGATATTGATTGTTTATTGGTTGTCTCACACGAGAATATATGAAATGGCCATGTGGGGAGAAATCTTCTTTAAAAATTTTTTTTATTATATGAAATGTTGAACATATGCCACAGGAGACACAACAGTATAATGTATCTCCATGTACTTGTTACCCAACTTCAACAATTATCAACTCATGGCTATCTTTTTATCTATATATGTACATTCTACATATTTCCTGGATTATTTTTAAATAAACCCCATATTACATATTTTATCTGTAAATATTTCAGCACGTATCCCTACAAGATAGAGTGTCTTTGTAGAACATGTAATTCTAATGATACTCTCATACTGAAACAAAATTAACAGTAATATCTTAACACCGTCACTTATCTAATCAGTGTTCTAAAGTCACCTATTGTGTCACTAATATTTTTTACAAATTTTTGTTTGAACCAAGATCCAAATCAGTGTCGCCACTAAAAATAAATAAGACTCTGAGGCAGAGTGAGAAATAAGACACGCTTACTACTAGGCAAAGCAGGGAAACTGTGATCCAACACAAAGGTGCTAGGTTCTGTGGGACAGGGTCTTCAGAGTCACTGACCAAGAATAATCGGAGACCACTAATTGAGGGCTTACTCACATACAGGAATATACAACAGACCCGTAGAAGATTATCACCCAGACCAAAGTCAAGAGTAAGGGTGGTGGCAAGGCAAAGTACCCTAAGGAAAGCAACTGATTTTTTAAAACAAAGTCCTTGGCTTGTCGGTCCAACACAAGGCTGAACACAGGCAAGATGGCAAGCTCCGGTTCCCTTTGAGTATAAGTAATGCAGCTGGGTCACAGACTACAGTCACAAAGGTCACTATCAGGCTATTGTTTTGCTGATTCTGACCAATTTTCCAAGAAGCCTTGGCCCTACCTGCAGAGTAACTCACAACCTCTTCTACCTTCCAGACTCCAGGTCCTACCAGAGGCAAGTTCTTATGCAGGTGCTCAAAGCTCAGGGATATTTCTTTGTGAAAACACTGTAATTGCTTGATTTGCCTCATGTCTCTTATAAGTTTCCACTCCATCTTTTATGTATTTTTAACTTCCAATTTATTTGGTGAGTTCTCTAGAGTTCTCTACAGAACAGATTTTACTACCTTTCTGGAACTATGATAGCATATGTCATGGTCTTTTGATGACTGTATTTCCTACATATCGATAGTGACACCTAGAAGCTTAACCAAATGAGGATCAATTTCTTTGGTAAGTACAGTTCATATGTGGTATTTTGTTCTTCTTCGAAGAACATACAATGGTTGTCTGTCTTTTTGTATGTTAACAACAATGTTAGATTAGATGATCAGTTCCTAGATTAATTCATTACAATGATTTCATTCTCTCTCTCATCCCTTCTTTTTTTATTATCTCAATGATCTCATACAGAAACCAAAATAACCATCTAAAATTAATTGTGTAAATTCATATATACATAAATTGATGATTAAATGAACATATAACTATGGGAAATAATAGGTTGGTTTATATCAAATGATAAATTTAAAGTGACTAATGAAACCACATTAAATTGAAAAACACCTTAAACTTGGTAAATGAATAAGCTTCTAATGGAAACATCACTGTTAGTGATGACAAGTAGTGTATACCTTTTGCTGACTGCATTTTGTCAATATCCAGCCATTAGCTTTAATAGTGTTGTAGGGCCGGCCGAGTGGCACAGTGGTTAAGAACTAGCTTGGGATGCCAGAGGGCCCGGTTTGGATCCCACATATGAGGGCCAGTGACACTGCCCTCTACAGCTAAGATGCTGAACAACGGCTCAGCCTGGAGCTGGGCTGCCGGCAACAGTGTAGGCTGCAGTGGATTGCCTGGGCTAACGTATGTAGCCAGCAGCCAGTGTGAGCGGCCAGCAGCCGCAGTGAGCAGCGGTCCAGAAGCCAGCGACTGATCTGCCTCGCCCGGGAAAAGCCCAATGATGGTGCCAACTTGGGCCAGTGAAGCAACGTCCTCCACAACTAAGAACAAAACAACAGCAACTTGTCTGTTCCCCTTCCCCCAATTCTCCAG
>NW_017731650.1:1734189-1737476 GCF_001890085.2 Hipposideros armiger | reverse complement strand
GACATCAATTAGTGTTTTGAAAAGAGAATGGTAATTGAAACACATTGTCTGTCTTATTACCCTCTACTGTGGTGATTTGTATTCATCTCATTCAAACTACCAGCCCATTAAGGATAGGATTCTTGTCTCCTTTTTGCATCTCCCAGAATGCCCTAAATAGAGCCTTGAAAGAGTTGATGCTCAATATATATTTATTGAATGGATTAGGATAAAAGCCCTCTTATCCAAAGCAATTTATGTAGTTTGTCAACCAACAGAAATTTTAAATTAAAGTATATTTTAATGATTGCCAAATCATCAAAATAAAATATACATGTACTTAAAATATCGTATTTTAATTGAAAACACATAAGTGCACATAATTCCCCAATTTTTTAATGTAGATTTGAGGTCTTATTACAGGACTCCAGTGAGGTCCTTATATTTGATATACTGTATAAACCACCATAACACACATGCCATATGATCTCAGGTTTCAATTTCTTTAAAGTGAAGTGAAAACTTAAAGATACCCATGAAATAAGCCAAATATAGAATCAGAATTAGAATTTTCCCTTACTTTTGTAAGGATTCTTGCTTAAAGCTAGTTTAACTGCAATTTTAAACAATTCTCTTTCAAGTTTTCCAAATTCAATTTAATTTCATAACAATGCTCTTCCTTTTAAAATTTGTATTTCATGAATGTCAACTGTAACTGAAAAAAATAATTAAAAAAAAAGAAAATATTGTTAAGTCAAAAAAGCATTTACTACACCTAACCTGCCATACATTATAGCCTAGCCAACTTTAAGCATGTTCAGAACACTTACATTAGCCTATAGTTGGGCAGTTATTCTGAGTTTCATCTCAAGAGTAATTTCCTTCCTCTTCGTCTCACCAGAAGCAGGAGACATAGATGAGCATTTTGTAGACATGTTGGGATGCAAAAACATAAAATAGTGTCCAAAAAACGCTGGCAACACAGTACTCCCTAAAGTATCAGTTATTTAACTTCGTGATCACATGCCTGACTGGGAGCTATATCTCACTGCCACTGCCCAGCATGACAAGAGAGTACCGTACCACATATTACTAGTCAGAGAAAAGATCAAAATTCAAAATTGGAAGTACAGTTTCTACTGAATGGGTATAGCTTTTGCGCCATCATAAGTCAAAAAATTGTAAGTCAAACCATCATAAGTCAGAGACTTTCTGTACGCCAAAGGGACTACATTACCGTTTGACAAATTTTCTCAAAAAAATGGTTATCCGTTCATGGAAGAGGATATTTTTGATAAACTTAAACTTGATTTTTTTTAGACTTGCTTGTTGACTCTGTAAAATTAGTGAAAAAATGTAGATTGCATAAGGTTATTAGTTTTAAAGGGAGAAAATCATATTTTTCAACAAATTGTATCAATATAAAATATTTTTTTCTTTAATTGCAAAAACCTTATGGTAAAGGGATTCTACGCATTGGCAAGATGCTAGTTTCATTTATTAATGAATAGTAAAAAATGGCAATGAGATTGAAATTCAAGCAATTTTACCAAGAAAATTTATTTAAGGCTTTTCTCTTTGATGTGGATATAATGACAGTTTTCCTATTAGAGAGTACCTAACTTCCACAGTGGTATCTGACGTTTACAAATGCAGGAGATTCTAGTTAATCACATTTTAAAATTTTAATTACACCCTCTCAGGTATTTAAAATGTTGCCTTAGTGTCGTAAATCCTCCCAATGTTTGTCAAATTAATTAATTAATTAATTAATTATAATTAATTAATACTTCATTGTTTTTTGGATATTCAATTAAAGTTATAGTTATAATAACTCATGTGTTTATTGTTTTTCTCCACTAAAATATAAGCTACATCAACATACAAAAATTTTATCAGTCTTATTCATTAATCTGTTTCTGGGTAGGAGGGATTTCATTCATTCATTCTTGTATGAATGAGTAAAATATAACTGGCATAAGCAGGACTGGAAACAGACACAACTGACTACATTGTGTGTGTTATGCTAACAGCTGAGGTGGTTAGAGGAGCTCCTGCGCTGTGAGCCTTTAGTTTGTATCAGGCTTCCGTCAAATGTAATATAGAGGGAATGGAACTGTCATCTAATCTAGCAGATGGTTAGAGGTTCCTTAAATCATAGAACTTTCCAATATTTATCTCATCATAGTACTAAGTCCTGAGGGAAATAATACTGTTAGAAATGTTGCGATCTAGATCAAATGCAGCAGTCAGCCCTGAGAGCTCCAGCTGCCCAAATCTGTGCCCAGCCATCCTAAGGGCTCAATAACCCATCAGTGAACTCTTGCCACAGGCTGAGAGGCTCTGACCATAAGCTTCTACTGTTAGGAAAGGTTATGAAGTGACCCAGGTAGCATTTACCACCTACACCATTGCTTTGCTGTTGATAGTTGGTTCATTTACAGCCTAAGAATAAGGCTTCATTTATAGCCTGCCATGTTTCCACTGCTTTTGGCTTCCAGCGTCCTGCTGACTGACCCCTGGAGGAAATGAGTGTCAGTGCTGCCACTTGCTGAAGCTCTGGCTATCTACAAAAATGTGAGCCCAGTGGAGGTACCCACCCTGGCTTCCCTTGGTGCTCCACTTTCTGTTGGTTTCCTCACTCATTCACTGGGCCACAGTGATTCCCTGACATGCAGAGAAAGATGATCCTTCTCTCACTGTCACTCATTCAGGGATGTCCCAAAAGTAAAACTGCTTGAGCCCCAAATTCTGAAGCTTTCGAGCTAGAGACATCTTTTGATTCAACCACATTCTTCTCTCCAAGAAGCACCTACTTCCTCTGGGTGGTGCCCTGGATCAGCTGTCCCCTCCAGTGACCCAGGGCCTGGTGTTCATCTTACACACCTCTCTCCAACTTCCCTTTCCTGACAACCTGACCTTGAGTAGGGATCCCCTTGTCTATCAGGTGCATCTCTCTATCTTTCAATTCCAACAGAAAAAAAAAAGGAAATTAACCCAGTCTTGAATTAATCTAGAAATAAGAGGGTATTGATCTGAACTATAATGGTGACAATGCAAATAAAGAGGAGTAGAGAGATCATAGAGATATTTAGAAGAGAGGTTCAATAGGACTTGGAGACTGAGTGGAGGTAGAGGTGTGGGAGCCAGCCTTTGGTTTAGGCAACTTTACTGGGTTTTTGGCATTTGCAATTGAGATGAGGAGAGACAAAACAAAAAGATAAATAGGTTTAAAGGGCATGTTGGTTGTAACTTAAACTTGGAAAGGCTACATGAACTTACCATATGGGTCAGATCTCAGGAGAAAA
>NW_017731650.1:1696524-1733656 GCF_001890085.2 Hipposideros armiger | reverse complement strand
GGTTTTCAAAAATTCTGTAGTCCTGCAAAGCCTCGCCACCAGCCTGCCCATGCTCTGGCAACTGGGTACCCTTGTGCTGGTCTGTTCACATGCTGGGGACCCTGCCAGGCCAGAAGAAAGCAAGGACCTATGCCAGTGCCCTGACTGCAATAGTGGCAGCCTCCCCGACCCTCGCCTCCATGCATCCCAATGTGGCCTGATATCTGACTCCTTCAGTGGGCAGAGAAGTGGGAGGAGGCCAAAATGCCCAAAGGCAGAAGGAGCCTTTATGGAGGTGAGCCCTGCCTCACAGAGACATGCACATTCTGGGACCACTGCTGTGTCCCAGTGAAGTAGATGCCATCTCATGCGAACCATGAAGCAAGGCCTTGCTAGGCAGACGGTCTCGTGTTCCTGCCACTGCCATGAGGATATTTCTGAGCTCGCCTGTCAATTCAATGAGGAGGAAGAGAGATATAATATATGAAGCAGAGCTGCTGCAGCCAAACCCAGCCTAAAGCAGGTGATCCCTAGCTTACCCACTGATGCATCAGAAATAAATGCATAGTGTTGTGCATAGTCCTTCTAAGACGTGACCTTTTAGTAGGCATGATAACTGTTTGACCATTCCACCATTCTGAAAGGCCAAGAGCTACTGAATCATGAAATATAAAATAAAATTAGTGAATCTGAGCATAGTTCTTGATCAGGAGCAAGAATGTATGCAAACTTTTTATTGGTATGAAAGGAAATCAGAAAGCTTATGGACTGTCAAATATATGAAAGGTAGGGCAAGCAAATCCCAGTGTGGATCAACCATCTATCCTACACAGTAGAAGTGTCTAATATAATCACCCTGTGATTATACGAGGTGTGATCAAACAATATGGTGAATGTTCAAATTTAAAAAAAATATTACAGTAAAAGACACATTGCCATTAATCCCCCTCACTTCAAACACACTTATCCCATCATTCTTGCCACTTTCTGAAGCAGTGCTGGAAGTCTTCTTTCATGAGTGTCTTTAATTCATCCTCCATCATGACAAGGCTCCATGTCAAATATCGCTTCTGGTATACGGTAATTTCTGTCAAATAAAAACATGTCCTCATCCACTTTATTCACCAAATCTGGCACGGGGCAACTTCTGGCTCTTCCCTTAAAAAGCTCATGAAAGGTAATATTTTGAATCAATTCAGTACATCAAGGTAGCCACAACAGCACAACTAAAGACACTCATGAAAGAGGACTTCCAGAACTGCTTCAGAAAGTGGCAAGAATGAAGGAATAAGTGTGTTTGAAGCGAGGGGGAATATTTTGAGGAGAATTAGTGGCAATGTGTCTTTTACTGTAATAATTTTTTTAATTTAAACATTCACCATATTGTTTGATCATACCTTGTATTTTTATTTAATATTTTCCATATGCTTATCAATAGGTTTCTCCACTAGGGGCCTTCTCCTGAGCTTTCCTATGAGAATCCAATAATCTTACATCCAAATACATGCTCATTATATATTATGCTTCTTTTTTCATTTTTCCTTTAATTTCCTTAACCAAACTATTAGCCATAGACCAGGAAACAATGTAGCTACTCAACTCAGGCCATTTCTCCATCTAGGCCATATGGACAAATGGGGAGCACTGCTCCAGGTTCTTCCCAATGGGAAGATTTTCCTTTTTTCATTTTCCTTCAAAGCAAATCCTGAAATCAGCTATCATACTACAAACAGTGCATTTCCAACAACGTTAAGTCCACTCTTCCTCACAACTCTTTTTTTTTTTTTCATGTGGGAGTCAAACCAGCAACCTTGCTGTTAAGAGCACATGCTCTATCCACTGAGCCATCCGGGTGGCAGCTCAACTCAAGGTGCCAAGTTCAGTCCCAGCCATGGATGGGCGTAGCCCACCATCAAACAGGCAGTCTTGTCATTAGGAGCACGTGCTCTCGCCAGCTGAGCCATCCTGCCACCTGTTGGCAGCTCAGCTCAGCTCAGGCGCAGCTCAGGCAAAGCTCACTGACCCACGTGGAAATTGAACCAGCAACCCTGTTGCTCAGAGCTCATGCTCTTAAGCAAACTTTTAACCAACTGAGCCACTCGGCTGCCCTTCCTCGCAACTCTTTATGAGGCTGAAGACATAAGTTGAGGGAAGGACGGCCTTGTGAGAAAACAAACATATCCAAGCCACTTGCACAGTTTGTACCTTCAAGGCCTATGATGGCCTGCCACCATTACCATCAAGTTGATAAGTCCCTTTATTTTTGTGAGATTTGCCTTTCCCTTCTGTCATGCATGTGTTTTTTCATGGTGAAAGCAGAATGCATCTGATCGTTTCTGCTTTTTGGATAGAGAAACAAAGTTTAGCCAGACTGATAGTTGCATACCAAGAGCTAGGTGCTCTACTGATTTGCTCCCATTAGTAGGCCACATCTGGTACCTGCAGCTGTTACAGGAGCAACCATCTGATTAAACTTCCAGTAATTTACTGTCATATTTACTCAAAGTTCATATCCAACCTCTGTAAGCAATAGGCAAGCTGGCAGATTAAAAGGAAATGTGAAGAACTCATTACCCTGCTTCTTTCAAAACTGAAAATGGCACTGATCCTTGTATTTCCCTTAGATGTACTATTCATGAGGGAGAGGGGTCCAGAGGCTTCCACTTAGTCCTTTTTATCTCTTGCTCGAGGGCAAGACAAAAAGAGTGGATTCTGCCAGTTGCTAAGCATATCCTTTCCTTCTATACGCTTAAGTGCAGGGAACACAGCCATAGTGTGCTGTCAAGGTTGCAGACGGCAGATGGACCAAGACTCCATTTGTGTTCTGACTCCCAGGGTGTCCTGGGTCCCCAGGAACTCGAATTAACACAGATTTAGTAACAACAATATCTATATTTGAAGTCTTTGTATTTCACTTTTCCCTGTGCCAACTTAGGATCTTCGAGCTACCTGTAACTGACCAAGGACCCTCGAGGAAGGCTAGGAGTTACAATCTCGGTTAGTACTTGCTTTGTTATCACAGGTTCCATCCTCACGGGTACTGTCTAATTTTTATCAAGGGCTCTGTGTGTGAACTAACTTAGGTTTGAAAATTGGACATAGAGCAATGACTATCAGAAGATGAACAAGTCAGACTTGGAAATTTTCCATTTATACAAATCAAATAAGAACTTTGTAGACTTGTCATCCATTTTAGTCCTAGGAACCCATGATTTATTTGGCAACACCAAGATCCTAGCTGGACCAATCATTGTGATTATCACACAGGACTTGCAAACTCTTACAGTAATTGTGCCCTCTTTTGATCCTAGAAGTTAGGTATGGCTGGTTGGCAACTGCTACCTGGGATCCTGTTATCTTCATTAAAGTCAGAGAACCCACTCCAAAGGCAATGTTTCTTCTATTTCTGGCTTAGAGAGAACAGCTACAAAAGTGGTTTTCAAAAATTCTGTAGTCCTGCAAAGCCTCAGTAAAGGAAGGATATCCTGGATCTCTTAGGAGACATAATTTGGGGGTGGGTGAGCAGGGTGCACATAATTAATTCATTTCAACATCCCCATCTACATAAGTCATTGAATTTCTGTCTCTATATTAATTCTCACATTAGAATCACCTAAAGATTGTTTTCTTGTTTGTTTGTTTTATGTTTTGTTTTTAAGTATCAATACCTAGATCCTTACCCTGAACATACAATGTGATTGATCTCGGTTGACTTGGAGCATTGGTATTTTCCTAACATCCTAGGGGATTTCAATATAGAGCCAGAATAGCAAACCACTGCTACCATTTTCCTGTGGGTCTGTGACCTGCAAAAACTCTCGATAACAAGTTCCATAATGATCAGGATTCTTAATTCAAGACACAAAATCCAGCTCTGATTTAAGGAAAGATATATACAGTGACATTTCAAGTAAGTCACAGAATTGCAGGGAACATTGGAGAACCTGGCTTGGAAACAGGTCCAAATAGTAAAGATGGAATCAACCAGGATTCGAGTAAAATCATGCAAAAAAACAAGTCTGGTGTGCACATTGCAGCTTGCTCTACTGCAATAGGCCATGGGGGCTAGAGGCTACTGCTGTCCCACTCCCCCTGCTGCTCTTACAGCTGGCATGCAGCTGTGACCACTGGTCTCTAGAATGTAGTTTCCAAGGCTCTGATTCTTTATATCACTAGATCATAATTCATCTTATGGAGCAGCCGTGACTAGTTAAGCCTAGGTCATGGGTTTACCCCTTAAGGCCAAGAAGGCTGGGAGAGAAACAGCTGCCCTTTTGAACTTCTTATTGGAAGGTACTCTTTGGGTCTCACCAGAATTCAAGGTAATTCCAAGAACATAAAAAGGGGGTTCAGCTGCTAGGCAGCCCAAAACTGACAGATGCTGCCCACATCATGTCATAGTATCATGCTGAAACACATAAATTATAAAGCACCATTAGGGAAAGAAAAACTCCATGAGTAGGAAATCTTGAAACTATTTCACACATTTGATGTTAACCACGATGGTTAGAAATCTTTCTAAAATATATTATGCATTATCTTACACTTACAGGAAACACATAATGAAATTTAAACTTGTGTTACTGAAATCATTAGGAACAGTAATTGGTAACTTAGGGTATAAAACAGTAGTTACTGAAACGCTTACAGCCTTCTAGTACTCCATTAAAAGGCCCAGAATGCTAGAGCCTTACACATTTCCGCCTTGGCTTCCAGGTTCCTCAATGGTGTCTCTTTTTAGCAGTTTAGCTCTCTTGTAATTTTCTCTTCCTAATATGGTGTAGACTGAAAAAACAAGTAACCATGAGAACTGGCCTACAATAAGTTGAAGATCCCACACTGTCTGAGCCTCAGGTATTTTCTGTGATTAAAGTACAAAAACTTGCTTGACTGCTGTTTTGAGTGTTCAGGGGGCAGTTACGCTTATTTCAGTGTTTCTCAGATATTCTAGTGACACTGGGAAATATGATCTCCAGAGGCAGGAAGAAGAAAGGAGAGAATTTCCACCTGTAAGGCTCTACGAGAGGCACTTTAAAGACACTGTCTCATTGGAGCTTCACAACAACCCTTTGGGGGTAGGTTTTATAGAAGATGGAAGCTGAGGCTCTGAGGTATTGTGATAGATTAAGAGGTGGAGTCTAATCCCTCTCTTCTTGAATTTTCGCTGTACTTTGTGTCTCGCTGGATGACAAGAATGTGACAGATGGAATGTTCTGGAACTTCTAAGGCTAGGCCACATGAAGCCTTGTGGCTCCTGCGTGGATTCATTGGTACACTCACTCTGGGAAAAGCCAGCTTCCCTGAGACGGATATGCTGGCGCTGTCAGGCATTGGTAGGCTGTTCCGCAGCCCTAGCTGAGCCCAGCCTTCTAGCCATCTCCAAAATGGTGCCAGACAAGCACAAGAAGCCATCTTGGGTCCTCCATAGCAGACCACCCCCCACATGAATACCACTGAGGCACAGCCAACACCACATGGAGCTCAAGAATCACCACCTGTATCCGCTCGAAATCCTGACCCACAAAATCATGAGACATAATAAAATGGTTGTTGTTTTAAGCCAAACTGTTTCTGGGTAGTTTTTTACACAACATAAAATAACCAGAAAAAAACATGAAAATAATTGATTGTTTTCTTTAGCTAACCTGCGTTTAAACCAGGCGTCAAACTGATTTAACATCAGGGCCTACAGTCCCCCTTATTTCATAGTGCCTCTAGTGACAGACTAGGAAATTTGTACTTTGAAACTATTTTTTTTTCAAATACAGAAAATGTCAGTCTCTTTATGTTGCTTTGTACACCTGAAACTAACTTTAAAAAAAAAGGGAAAAAAAATAACTGATTTTTGTATAAGAGCTTATAGAAAAATATTTCATACCTTCTCATAATTTCTTCCCTTCACATGACCAACCTTTGAAATAAATCTTATTTCTATTTCATAAAAGAAGAGGCTACAAAGAAATGAAACTGTGTCTCCCATCTAGGTTCTCTGACTCCAAAAAGAACACCCTTATCAATAAATTAAAATACTTTTCTTCCATTCCATACTTAGTCCTTTATAATACAATTTTTAAAGACAAAATAATCTATCTTCAGTTTGGATTCCAGAGGAGGGCTTAGTGTTATTGCTATCTTCATGCCAAAATAAAACTTCAGGATGAGAAAGCAGAAATTTATGCCAAGGAAATTAATATTGTTACTTTCAGTTCCAATTTTTGCTTTAAGTTTTATAGTATTCCGTTTAATAAAGTTGTCCCTCCATGCACTAAACAGTTCTATCTTGCTACTCAGCAGAGAAATCCAGAAAGTGTTTCTATCAGCAAAATGTTCATTAGTCCCCTCAAATGTTAAAGTGATGTAGATGATGGCAGTGGGCATTAAGTTCCATCCTTTCAAATTAAAACATTATGCTTTTCTTCCTGGTAATTCTTTTAGACCCCACCTCTCCTCTCATGTTCATTTCTATCACTGGTCCTACTTGCCAAAAAGCTATGAAATTAAGAAATGAATTAGACAATCACAAAGGGCAATAGGTATTTCTTTAGAGTTTCACACTATACTTTCACTTTTTTCAGTGAGTTTTTTTTTAAACAGCTCTTGTTAAAGATACTATTAATTGCTTTAAAACCTTTTCAAAATTGAGCAATATAATATGTTCTAAATAAGCCAGAATAAAAACAGGCTTTAATGTACACTTTTTTTTCCCACATAGATGATGGAATAGACATTGCGTGCTGCCCCCTCAAGTCCTGCCTTATGCTACCGATGTAACTAGCAAGTCCATTTAGTCTCCTTGTACAGAAAAAATCCAGCCAAAACTTATGAACACTCAATGTGGAGTCCACTGTAATAATTTCCTGTGAACAGCAGGCTTAGAAAATATTTAGGTAAAGAGACATAGGCAGAATTCTAAAATGGTAAAAGAAAGTGTTGGGTATTACTTGTGTAATCACACAAGGATGAAAACCCAGAAGTTGAATAATCTCCCTAGAATAGAAAGGTCCATTAGATTGAAATTCTACCCTAAGGGCATAGACTAGGTAGGGGAGGGCAGATACATAATGCAAGTTGCAAAGCAGCTATCTGTCTCCTACAATGTTGAGCTTACACTCAAGTATTCTTTTATCTTGGCAATATCTGCTGAATTATGTAACATTCATCAGTATTAATTCTTGGGCCTAAGTAATCAACAGTTACTCATCTTTAATTGTAAATTTTCTCTTTAAATTTTCCCTTTTTTTACCGTTATTAAGTTTTGGACCACTTCATCTGCCTCAATTAAATATATACTTTTCCAAACCAATTTGGACTATGACCAAGCAAATACAGATTTCATTATGGAAACCAAATGTGGATTTCTCTAATTTTTCAGAGTGCTACACAGTAATTTCATTAATGCTCTTTATTCTGGACGAGAAACTTTCTTACATACTCACAAGTACAAACATCAGCAAAAAATTCATGGTAAATGGGAATAGGCAATGTTGTTGAAAATGCAGCTACTAGCTTCATTTCTCATCTTTCTGTTTTTCAGTATTGACATATTTTCGATTGTTATGATGATGTATTTCAAATGCAGGTCAGACATATTTTTTGACTATAAAATATTCAAATATCTACCTTCCATCTCTGTGAGTATTAAAAGGAAATCACTACATATTTAGTACTGAAAAGATCCTAAAATGACTAAAGGATAGGAATAAGAAAATAGAAAAAAAAGAAAAATGGAGGGTGAAAATTAAGACACCATCGGTGTTCCAATTAAGAAAAACCAACACTTTTAAAACTAGAATAAAGACTGTATTGCTTTAAACCTGCACACACACACACAAAAATGTATATAGCCATCTCTGGTCTAGTACCTCAATTTACTGCTGAGTAAACTGAGGTCTTAAACACTAGCAGACTTGCTGAAGTTACAAAATAAGAGTAAAAACCTTAAGATCACCATCTCTACATAAGATGAAATTCTCATGACAAAAAGAGTTTCTCAATACAGTGTACAGGTATTCTCAAAAGATAATGTGCATATATATGTAAAACGTGCATATATATATATGCAAGTTTTGGCAAAATCTTAAAAAAGTCCTGGTTGACTCATTTTAGTTTGTTCCATTTTACTTTTTTGTGCTTATCAAAGCAATGCATGCACAAGATTAAAATGTTAAGTGATTTATATCCACTCCATCCTATCCAACCAAAGAAGTCAATATATAGTCACACTGTTTCTATTAGTAGTTTTTCAGGTATCCTTGTATCTTTAAATAATATACTAATCTTTATTTATCAACATTAGGCATTATATACTGAATTCCTACTACACAAGAAAATATTTTAGCTTTTTTACAAACTAAACACCCCCTTCCTTCTATGTCCTATGCCAATCTCCTGGGATAGTTCTATTTCTACTTTTAGTTCATCTGTTATATTTATGTTCCTCTTTTATTTACTCCACTAGCCACACACCATCTATCCTTGCTCTACATTTACGAAGATATTAGCACTCCTATCCGTCCCCCCACTTCTGTTTGCCTTCCACTTTCAATTTCTATTAGTTGCACTTCCACTTTTAAAAGTTTTAAGGCTAATATTGTGTTCTTCCACACTCTATAGTTGGTTCAGTATGCTGAACATGAAACAACAGCACTCATGTTATTTAGACTACACATTTTTCACTTAAGTTTACGGAGGGTGTTATTGTTGTCCTCTCTTATGCAACTACTTTTTTTTTCCTCGAATTTCTAATTGTCTTTATTGTTTTCTTTCACTCTCTGCCTTTGTCGCGTCCTTTGGTTTATCCACAGTCCAGCATATCGGACTGCTGAAACGATGCTCAACACGCTTTTCTCCGGCTGTTTTCTGGAGCGCTTCGTTCTCATGTCCCAATCAAGTAAAACTTATTCTCAACTTGCTTCACTGAAATCATCTGGGGATTTCATGCCATTGTTCTTCAGAGTTGGATCTGACTTAAACTCTGGGATCATATGGATCGCTTTTGTAGTTTACTCCCTCACTTTATTTAAGCACATCTCCAAGTAACTATCAAAGAAGTGGTATGGAGAAGTAAGTTTTCTGAATTGCATGAAATATATGTACATTTGTTTAATACTTTGAGGAGCACAGATGTTTTTGGTTGAAAATATTTTTCCACTTGAATTTAGAAATTATTGCTTCTTTGTCTTAAAGCAGCCAACATTACTGGTAAGAGTTCTGACTCCAACTGATTTTCAGTCTCTTATTGGGTGACTTTTTGGAAAGATTTAGGATTATCTCTTTAGCCTTCTTTTTTTAAAATTTCACAATGATACCTCCAGAGTTAGTTTTTTATTTTTCCATCATGTTTGGCATCAGCAAGCCTCTAAAAATTGGAAACTTATGTCCCTCTTTATTCTTAAAAATTATGATATAATATATATTGCCTTTAATGTATTATAACCTGCCTTGGTTTTCTCTGGTTTTTGAAACTCTTGAATTGATTCTCTGTATCTTTTATCTTCCTTCTCCTATTTTCTATTCTTCAAGTTGTGTAAAATATTACCTATCTTACAAGGCTCTTTGAGAATAAAATGAGGAAACATCCATAAGTGTCCTGACACATAGAGAGGACATAATAAATGCAGCAAAAGAGCACTGAGCGAGTAATATGTGCTGAAGAAGTTTGGAAACGCAGGGCAATTTTTGTTATATGAATATGAATATGAGAAACTCCATCAGATTAAAAAATACTGCCTGATAAAAAAAGCAGAAATAAAATAAATTCTAGTTATAACAGAAAAGTTATAACTCGAAAGTCTTCGAAATATTTCAATAATAATAATATCATTTATTGAGTACTTATTATTTACTGGTTTTAATACTCTAGAAGGTGTGTATGTATTAATTCATTTAATACAACCATTCTATAAGGTAAATATTGTTTTCCTTATACGTGAGGAAGCCTACGCACAGAAAGAACAAGCTACTTATCCAGAGAGAGACAGCAGGCAAGTGGCCGAGGCACGATTAGAAACCCAACTAGTGTGGCTCCAGAGTCCATGCTCCTAATTACACATGGTACTGCAATTACTCTTACATCGGTCCTCCTTTCTCCAGGCGCTTTTACATAACATTTGGGAAAGTCATCCCTAGTTGGGGTGGGAGAAGAGGGGGAAGATATAGATGACAATAATGAAGGCAGACAAAAAGATCATTTACAGATGATCATGGGCACAAAATGAAAGAGAGCCTGTTGGCAGGCAGAGGATGGGAGTGACGCATGTGGAACAGTTTGGTCAGCAGCAATCATCATCATCATCTTCATCATCATCATCATCACTGCCATTGATTAAATACCATGTACCATTTTTCTGTTTGTTCTTACCTACAAATAATCCTCATCTTAAAAATAATGAGACTTAGGGGCCGGCCGAGTGGTGCATTGGTTAAGAGCTGGCTTGGGACGCCAGAAGGCCCTGGTTTGGATCCCACATATGAGGGCCAGTGACACTGCCTTCTACAGCTAAGATGCTGAACAACAGCTTGACCTGGAGCTGGGCTGCCGGGAGTCGCTGGTGACGGCGTAGGCTGCAGCCCCTGTGGCAGTGGGTTGCCATGGGCTATCGTATGTAGCCAGCAGCCAGCGTGAGCAGCCAGCAGCCGCTGTGAGTGGCCGTCCAGAAGCCTGCGACTGATCTGCCTCGCCCGGGAAGAGCGCAATGATGGTGCCAACTTGGGCCAGTGAAGCAACATCCTCCACAACTAGACTGAAGAACAAAAGGACAGCAACTTGTCTGTTCCCCTTCCCCAATTCCCCAGAGCTATTCTCATCCCCCAATTTCCAAAAAAAATCTTAAAAAATAAAAATTAAAAATAAAAAAAGAATAAAACTGAGGGCCAAGGATCTTAAGTATCTTGCCCAAGTTCCCACACGTAGTAACTGGTGGGATGAGAGGCCAAGCCATGTGTGCCCAACTTCATAGCTTAGTTATGGTCCTAGTGGATCATACGGTAAAAACAGGGAGAGGAAGTTCTTGGAATCTGTTTTGACACTTCTGGTGCACTCCTTGTTTATTCTCTTTCTAGAATTGCTGTACTGAAATATTTTTTTGCCTAAAAATGTATATTTTCAGAGCTTGGTGAAGCACAACTCATTACAACTTGTAGCCTATTTTTTTTTTTGGAAGTGGTGTCAATCCAGAAAACATGAGCATGGAGAAGACAACATTCTTCCAGTCTAGTCCAGTGGCTGTAAACTGTGTGGTTACAAAGACTGAATTTCCTGCCTTCTCTGTGTATATGGTAAATGTCTTAGTCTGTTTTAACTCCTATAACAAATGTCATAGACTAGGTCGCTTATAAACAACAGGAATGCATTTCTCGCAGTTCTAAGAGGGTGGAAAGTCCAACATCAAGGCACTTTCAGATTTGGTGTCTGGTAAAAGCCAGCTTCCTAGTTGACAGACAGCTGTCATTTTGCTGTGTCCTTACATGATGAGAAGGAGAAGGGAACTCTTCAGGGTCTCTTTTATGTGGACAGAAATCCCATTCATGAGGGCTTGCCTTCATGACCTAATCACCTCCCAAAGGCCCCACTTCCAAACGTCATCATATTGGGGATTAGGTTTCAACATATGAATTTTGGGAGGACACAAACATTCATTCTATGGCAGAAGTTGTCATTTTGAGTTAGAAGTGGCTCTGAATATCAGTTCACAAACTCAAATATACAAGAAAGACTTCTTAATTTTTCAACTTCAACCAATTTAGTGCCCACTTTTCTTTGGGGTGATATCTAAGTTCAAGAAACTGGTTGGGAACTTTCCGCTAATAGTCATCTATCTACATCTCAAATGTGGTCCCTACACAGATATCCTCCATCACATCTGGTCCTCAGTTCCTTGGTCCTTAGAGATGCATAAACTCTCCATTCTTTCTGTAAGACTCCTCAAGTCTCTCTCCTCCTCCTCTCCTTCCCCACAATCAACAGTACTTACATCTAGACCAGTGGGTCTCAACCTTCCTAATACTGCGACCCCTTAATACAGTTCCTCATGTTGTGGTGATACCCAACCATAAAATTATTTTCATTGTTACTCTATAACTGTAATTTTGCTACTGTTATGAATCGTAATGTAAATATCTGATATGCAGGATGTATTTTCATTGTTACAAATTGAACATAATTAAAGCGTAGTGATTAATCACAAAAACAATATGTAATTATATATTGTGAAATATTTATAATTCATGAAGTGTCGTTTTACCTCCAATACTGCTGCTTTCAACACAGCAGCTGCTTTCTACTCAGTAGCTGCTCTCTACACATGTATGACTGGTCCGCATAAGTACATTATGGTGCCAACCCTGTCACATACACCTGTATTTGTACGGGGTGTATGTGATGCGGTTGGCGTGATGATGTCATCTCGCTGGGTACTCATATGTGGGCGTATCTGCATGTGGGCGGACCCGCCTGGAGACGGATAGAGGAGCGGTGTCTCAGTTCCTAAGACCATCAAAAATATGTGTTTTCCAATGGTCTTAGGCGACCCCTGAGAAAGGGTCATTCGACCCCCAAAGGGGTCGCAACCCACAGGTTGAGAACCGCTGATCTAGACTTTGAATAGAAATTCTTTCTCTGAATCATCATAGAGGCTTTCATATTCTTGTCTTGGCCAGGAATAGATTAATTTTTCTCTGCATTCTTTTCTTTCTTTAGGCAATAAGCATGCAAAACTCTAATAATAGAATGTGGAAGAAAAGAGGGAGAAGGAAATTTGGGGGAAATTTGGACAGTATTTCATTAAGTGCATCCTGCCACAAGTTAGGCATCTTCTGCTTATCCTCCTCAAGTTCTTGAATCAATTAGTCACATGAAAATTTAATTAAAAAAAAAAAAAAGAACAACGGCCCGCCGAATGGCTTAGTTGGTTAAGAGCTCTCTCGAGAGTGCGAGCTCCGAGCAACAGGGTCGCCAGTTTGATTCACAGCCCGAGCTGAGCTGCCAACAGGTGGCAGGATGACAGCTTAAAAAAAAAAAAAGAACAAGGAAAAACATAATACAGGTATCTATATCCATCTCATCTACTAAAGTGTAGTTGGAGCGGTGTCTCAAAGTATACATTCGTGCCACATACACATTCCTAGTTTACCTTAAAAAGAACCTTATGTAAAGCCTACATAACATTCTTCAGAACAGCAAACACCAGCAACTCATAAGAGTAACTTAGAAATTCTTAACGAATGCTCTAATATTGAAACGGTCACTGTCTAAAATCTGTGTTACTAAGCTTTGCGCGTGTGGCTAGTGACTTGTGTCTAAGTCAGAAGTTACTCAGGATTTATTTTTCATTGTTCTAATAGCCAATTAAGATTTCTTTCCAGGGATGGTTCCATAAAGACTGACTGGCAAATGAGAGCTTTCTTATCACTCAACCATTTGGAGAAGAACGGCTATTTTCTATATAATCAATTCCATCGGCCATTATGCTGGTCAATAGCTCAGCAATTAATTCAACCATAATCTGTTAGATTCACTTATCTCAGGCAGTGAAACAATCAAAGTATTTTTTCAACATTGAAGTTCATACATGAAATTACTTGCATGTTTAAGTGATGCAAAATTAAAATTTTGACATAAGAAAATAAAATGAGCTTCTATTCCAAGTTAAACATCATGAAATTTATTTTAACTCCTTATATTTAAAAATAAAGGTCACTGCTTCAATAAATTACATCAAGATAAATAATCATTATGTAATATAATCTTCAAATAATATAGTATATGATGTATTACATGAGACATTTGAATAATCGAACAAAAATGATAAATCACTAATAAATATATCTGGGTGTGTCTGAGTTTGGAAGGCAAATCAAGTAAAATATATATTCAGGAAAAGCCATTTTTTCATCCTGAGCCATTTTTTCCTCCTGAGAAAAATATATCTTTAGAAAGAAATAAGTTGAAATCTCAATGTGAATATTATACTTTTTTATTCAGGTAAATAATGCTGCTTGAATAATCATTATAATTCATGCAGTACAAATGTAAAGCAAATGATATTTTTTCTGGTTGAAAGTGAATAATTTAAAGAAAAAAATCATAGAATCTTACTGAAAGTTTAAATCAATTTAATACAGTCATTGCAAGTACAAAAAGGCTTCAAGCTATGCCATACTTTACTGATGCAAGAGATGAATGATATTAAAGGTAAACATCCAAGAAGACTGCAATTGAGGCATTTATTATGGTAAAGCTACAATCCAAAACTAATTAAAAATGTGAGCAATTTCACCGGCACCTGAATTTTTTTTTATTTACCTTATGGATATCATTTTAAAAAATGTTTGTTTGGCATTACTCTCAAATTTTCACCTTATTTTTACTTTAAAAACTTTTGCATGAGTACTAACCTTGTATTCCAGATCAAAGTCATTAAGGTTTTGTCTATTTCAAAAAGGTTTTCAATGTAGGGCATTAATAATAGCTATTTCATTATCAACAGAGACTAAAGTCACAGTAAGTGGGATAAGTGTCACAAGGTTGCATTGTAATGGTTTGTAATAGTTCCTGTCTCCAATAATTGTGTATCTAATTTTATTGTTGCTGAAGAGGTTACACACTCGTGAGAACTTTTCCTAAGGTTTAGCCTTTATTTAGCAATACATAATCTTTAAAAATAAATGAGACGTCAAAATACATGGTGATATAACAATTTTTAATGCCATTATAATGAACTCCAATATAACACAGTTTGAAATTAAAAAAATATTCAATGGGATTTCTGGTCAAGATGGCAGAGTAGGTAAATGCTGTGCTTACCTTCTCTCATGACCACATCAAAATTACAACTAAACCCAAAACAACCATCACTGACAATTGCCTGAAGTCTTGATGAACCAACTAAGGACATACAGAAGAAGCCACCTCGAAAATGGTAGGGGGGCAGAAACATGGAATGGGCTGATCCCACACTCGTGTGTGTGACCATTAAAAATTGGGAGGGTTATCTCCCAATAGCAATAACTACATATCTATCAATAATTGCTTTATATGTAAATGGTTAAATACTCCAATCAAAACACATAGGGTGGTTGACTGGATAAGAAAACAAGACCCTTACATATGCTGCCTACAAGAGACTCCCTTCAGATCAAAAAATACACACAGACTGAAAGTAAGGGGATGGATAAAATTATTTCATAAAAATGGAAACAAACAAACCAAAAAAGCTGGAGTAGCAATACCTATAACAGACAAAACACACTTTAAAACAAAGGCTATAACAAGAGACAAAGAGGACCTAGTAATCCTACTTCTGGGTAGAAGAAACCCAAAATGCTACTTCAAGGGGATGTGTTCCATACACTCACTGCAGCATTATTTACTATAGCAGAGATAGGAAGGCAAGTCTGGGTGTCTCTGAATGAATAAATGAATGGATAAAGAAGAAGATAAAGAATATATACAATTGAATATTACTCAGACATTAAAAAGAATGAAATCTTGCCATCTGTGACAACATGGATGGACCTGGAGGGTATTGTGCTGAGTGTAGTAAGTCAGACAGTGAAAGACAAATGTCATATGATTTAATTTACAAGTGGAATTTAAAGAATAAAATAAGCAAACAAATGGAAAAAATCATAGATACAGAGAACATTTTGATGGTTGCCAGATGGAAGGGGGATTACAGGTGGTTGAAAAGGGGGAAGAGATTAAGAAGTACAAATTGACTGTTACACAGTAGTCTTGGGGACGTAGGGTATAACAAGGAATATAGTCAGTAATATTGTAATAACTATATATGGTGTCAGGTAGGTACTAGATCCATGGTGTCAGATGGGGTGGCAGATGGGGTTGGGTTGGAGGACAGGGTGAAAAAGGTGAAGGGATTAAGAAATACAAACTGCAAGTTACAAAATAGTCAATGGGATGTAAACCATAGAGAATATAATCAATAATATGGTAATAACTATGTATAGTGCCAAGTGAGTACAAAACTAGTTAAATTATATGAATGTCTAACCACTTTTCTCTACACCTGAAATTAATATAAAATAATATTGAAGATCAACTGTAATTGAAAAATTAAAAAGGGGGGAGATAAAGGTGAATAAGAGGTTTAAAGTTCCAGGTATAAAACAAGTCATGGGGATGTAACATACAGCATGGGGAATATAGTCAATAATATTGTAATAGTGTGGCACAGTGTCAGCTGGACTTGTCATGGTGATCACTTCTTTTTTTTTTTCCTAGACTTTTATATCTCTCACAGACTGATAACCACTCTCCGAGTCTACCCCCGATATCGCATATAGATGTTACAATACCATTGACTATATTCCCTATGCTGTACTTTACATCCCGTGACTATATATGTATGTATATATATATATATATATATATATATGTATATATATATATACATACATATATATGTATAATTATATATTTAATTATAGTTGGCATTCAATGTTATTCTAGTTAGCTTCAGGTATATAGCACAGTGGTCAGGCATCTACACAATCTAGGAAGTGATCCCTGCAATAAGTCCAGTACCCATCTGGCACCCTATGTAATCCATACAACATTATTGATTATATTCCCCATACTGTATTTCACATCCCTGTGACTATTTTCTGTATATAAACATTGAATGACTATGATGTACACCTGAAACTAATATGGTATGTTAGCTATATTTTAATAAAAATATTTTTTAAAAAGACTATTAAATGTAAAAAATAAAACTTTTATAGGTAAGGGGTTTTGCACCCTTGAGGGAGGTAGCAGGCTGTGACTCTTTTGACATGAAGCAGTTGGAATTCCATTTGCGAGGTTATATTCATATAATTGTCCGAATAGTCAGTAAAAATATTTTTTTACCCTTCACATGGAATTTTATTCTTCCCTGATTTACCTGAAGTAAATACTCCCTTCTCAGGAAAATATCTGCAGAATTATTACTAGGTATACACAAAATTGGGACCATACTTTCTAGTTTTAAATTTATTCTCACTGAAATATAACTATCAAAATTTCAATGTTATTGAAATTCTTACTTTCAGCACAACTTCTAACACTCTTTCAATTCATTTTTATTTTAAATTTTTTCCAATTACAGTTGACATTGAATGTTATTTTATATTAATTTCAGATGTACAGCACAGTGGTTAGACATTGATATGATTTACAAATTGATACCCCCTATTAGTCTAGTACCCACCTGGCAATATACACAGTTGTTACAGTATTATTGACTATATTCTCTATGTTGTACTTTATATCCCTGTGACTATTTTGTAACTACAAATTTGCATTTCTTAATCCCTTCACCTTTTTCATCCAGCTCCCCAACACCCTCCTTTCTGGCAACCATCAGTTTGTTCACTGTATCTATGAGTCTGTTTCTGTTTTTGTTTATTTTGTTCATTTTATTATTATTAAATTTATTGGAGTGACACTGGTTAGTAAAATCATATAAAGTGTACAATTCTGTAATACATCATATATATATATATATATCTATATATCTATATATATATATATATATATCACATTGTGTGTTCACCACCGAGTCAGTTTTTCTTCCATCACCATATATTTAATCCTCTTTACCCTCTTTTACCAACCTTCTCCCCTCTTACCCTCTGGTAACCACTAAACTGTTGTCTGTGTCCATGAGTTTTTGTTTGTCTTGTTCATTCATTGTTTTCAGTTTTATATCCCACATATTAGTGAAATCACGTGGTTCTTGATTTTTTCTATCTGACTTATTTAGCTTAGCATGATAATTCTCAAGATCTATCCATGTTGTTGCAAATGGTAGTATTTCATCTTTTCTTAAGGCTGAGTAGTATTCCATTGTGTATATACACCACATCTTCTTCATCCAATTATCTTTCAAAAGACACTTCAGTTGTTTCCATGTGTTGGCCACCATGAATAATGATGCAGTGAACATAGGGGTCCATATATCTATACAGATAAATGTTATCAGATTTGGGGGGTAGATACCCAGAAGAGGGATTGCTGTGTCATATGGTAATTTTAGTCTTAATTTTTTGAGGAACCTCTATACTGTTTTCCATAGTGGCTGTAACAATTTACATTCCCACCAGCAGTGCATGAGGGTTCCTTTTTCTCCACAACCTTTCCAATATTTGTTATTACTTGTGATAACAGCCATTCTAACAGATATGAGATGATACCTCATTGAGGTTTTGATTTGCATTTCCCTAATAGCTAGAGAAGTTCAGCATTATTTTATATATTTGTTAGCTGCTTGTATATTTTGTTGGGAGAAGTGTCTGTTCAAGTTCTCTGCCCATTTTTCAATTAGATTCTTTGTATTTTTATTGTTGAGTTGTGTGAGTTCTATATATATTTTGGATATTAGCCCTTTATCAGAGGTATTGTTCACAAATATCTTCTCTCATTTGGTTGGTTTCCTCTTTGTTTTGTTTAATGGTTTCTTTTTAATTTGATATAGTCCTATTCATCTATTTTTGCTTTTACTTCCCTTGCCTTTGAGGTCAAATTCATAAAACCCTAAGGCCAACGTCCCTAAGTTTAGTACCTATGCATTCTTCTACGCAATTTATTATTCCAGGTCTTATATTTAGGTCTTTGATGAATTTTGAGGTAATTTTGGTGTATGGTGCCAGATAGCAGTCTAACTTAATTGTTTTATACATTGCTTTCCAATTTTCCCAACACCATTTATTGAAGAGGCTTTCTTTTCTTCATTGTATGTTTTTGGCTCCTTTGTCAAAAATTATTTGAGCATATATATGTGGGTTTACTTCTGAGTTGTACATTGATTTTTGTATCCTCAAACTTTACTGTATGTGTTTATTGTTTCTAAGTGTGTGTGTGTGTTTGTGTGTGTGTGTGTGTGTGTGTGTGTGTGTGTGTGTAGTCTTTAGGATTTTCTGTATAAAGAATCATGTGCAAAAAGTGACAATTTTTCTTCATTCCCAATTTGGATGCCTTTTATTTCTTTTTCTTGCCTGTATGTTCTGGCTAGGACTTCCAACACTGTGTTGAATAAAAGTGGTGAGCGGGGGCATCCTTGTCTTGTTTCTGATCTTAGAGGAAAAGCTTTCAGTTTTTCACTATTAAATATGATATTAGCTAAGTGTTTATCACATATGGTCTTTATTATGTTGAGTCACTTTCCTTCTATACCTACTTTATAATTTTAATCATAAATGGATGTTGTATCCTGTCAAATGCTTTTTCTGCATCTATTGATATGATCATATGATTTTTATCCTTTATTTTGTTTATGTGGTGTATCACTTTGATCCATTTGTGTATGTTGAATCATCCTTGAGCCCGTGGAATGAAACCCACTTGGTTGTGATGTATAACCTTTAAATGTACTGCTGTATTTGATTTACTTGTATTTTGTTTAGGATTTTTGCATTGGTATTCATCAGAGATGTTGGTCTGTAGTTTTCTTTTCTTGTGTTATCCTTACCAGGTTTTGGTATCAGGGTAATGTTGACCTCATAAAATGAGTTAGGAAGTATTGCCTCTTCTTCAATTTTTTGGAAGAATTTGAGAAGGACATGTATTTAATCATCTTTGAATGTCTGGTAGAATTCACTAGTGAAGCCATCTGGTCCTGGACTTTCACTTAGGGAGAGGTTTTTGATGATTGTTTCCATTTCCTTACTGAGGATCACTGTATTTAGATTTCCCAGTTCTTTGTGATTCAGTATAGGAAGGTTACATACCATATTTTGCCAGGTATAATGCACTTTTTTTCTCCAAATTTATGAGGGAAAAATAAGGATATGCATTATACATGGGTAGTATACTAATTCTGAATCTACATAAATGTTTTTAATCTTTTATTTATGCTTATGAGTTAAAAGTGTAACTCTAGAAATCAGTAATGATAGCCATACGGAAAATAATACCCTGGAATATGATTATCAGTTTTATTGAACTTACGATGAATTTGCAACAACAAAGAGTTCTTGGCATTCTATGATGCGTGAATATTATAAATTTGTTACCGGTACATAAAAGTTCTTGTACCTTGTATCTGTTCTTGTGTTTTGTAATTATTTGTTACATAAAATTTCTTGTACTCTGATATGTTAAAAAAAATAATTGGCTAAAATTCCTTTATAATATAAAAAACAAGTACCTAGGTAGTTTGATAGGAATTGCATTGAATCTATATATTGCTTTAGGCAATATGGACATTTTAACTATATTAATTCTTCCTATCCATGAGCATGGAATGTTTTTCCATTTATTTGTATCTTCTTTTATTTCTTTCTTCAGTGTCTCATGTTTTCAGAGTACAGGTCTTTTACTTCTTCGGTTAAATTTATTCCTAAGTATTTTATAGTTCTTGAAGTGATTGTAAATGGAATTGTTTTCTTAATTTCTCCTTCCAATAGTTTATTATTGGTGTATACAAATGCAACTGATTTCTGAGTATTGATTTTGTATCCTGCTACCTTACTGAATTCATCTATTAGTTCCAATAGTTTTTTGATGGAGTCTTTGAGGTCCTCTATGTATAGTATCATGTCATCTGTGTATAATGACAATTTTACTTCCTCCTTGCCTATGTGGATGCCTTTTATTTATTTTTTTATTATTATTTTTTTACTAACCTTAACCCTAACACTAACCTTAACACTGTCTCTAACCGTGTCCTTATCCCTAACTCTAACCCTCTTCCTAACTAAACCCAAACCCTAACAATAGCCCTAAGCCTAACCCTAACCCTAACTCGAACAATGTCTCCACCTTAAAACTAACATTGCCTCAAACCCTAACCCTAACTTTGTCCCTAACCTTAACCCTAATTCTGTCCTTAAACCTAACCGTAAACTTTGTGCCAGGACTGAGAGACCCATCTGGAGATGTAAACAAGAGGCTGGTGCAAGGCACACTCTTGGGCTGCATCCTCAGCAAGGCTGGCGCAGCACCACAAAGGATGAGGTTTCCGGCACCCACAGGTGGTTTCAATACATTGGGTACTAAACATCTTGAGTCTGATGCATTGGTGCTAACAATCTGCAGCTGACTCACAGAAAGTTCCCTGCCAAAGGCTATCTCCTTCCCTTTTCTGCCTGCACATAAGTGAGGCTATATGAATAAACCACGGCTGCTAGATAGAGTCATTGTTCTCCCATCAGGAGACAACTGTCCAAGTAGCCCCTGCTTTCAAGTATTTGTTTGTCTGCCTTTCTTAATCCTCTGTTGCCCCCAATCCATCATATTCAACTAGCCACACTGGACGCAGCTACCCTGTTCCTAACACTAAACCTGTCTTTAACCCTAGCCTTATCCTTGTCCAAAACCCTTACCCTAACCCTAACACTGTCCCTAAACCTAACCTTACCATGTCCCTAACCCTAACTCTAACCCTGTCCCTAACTCTAACATTAAACCTGTCCCCAACTCTGTCCCTCACACGAAGGCTAACTCTGTCCATAACCCTGTCCTTAACCCTAAACTAACCCTGTTCCTACACCTAACCCTAATCAGTCCTTAACCCAACCCAGTTTCTAATCTAACTCTAACACTGTCCTTAATCTTGTCCCTAACTTTTATTTCTTTTTCTTATCTAGTTCATTATGCTAAGTGAAATAAGTCAGTCAGTGAAAGACAAATACCATATGATCTCACTTATACGTGGATTCTAAAAAACTGAATAAATGAGAAATGCAAACAGAAATAGTCTCAGAGACACAGAGGAAAAACTGAGGGTTACTAGATGGAGGGGGGGGGCTGGAGATGAAGGAGAAGGAGAAGGGATGAGACAAAACAAATTGGTAACTACAATATGGCCCCAGGGATAGAAAAGGCAGTCTGGGGAATATAATCAATAATGTTGTAAATATTTTTTAGGGGGCCAGATGGACTCATGTCTTGTTAGGGAGACCACTTCATAGTCAATGTAGAGGCTTGACCACCACACTGTATATCTGAAGCTGATGTTGAATAATAATGTATGTCAACTATAATTATATATACATATAGTCAGGGGAGGTGGAGTAGAGAGTAGGAATGGAGTCCATAGAATTGTAATAGGTAAGCATGATATCGGGGGTGGGAGGGCAGTAGATGGGGGAGGGGGGTTGTTACTTTGTGAAGGGTGAAAAGGATAACTATTGCATTGTTCTATACACCTGAAACTAACAATAAAAATAAATTTTAAAAAATAATAAAATCAATGTAAACAAATAAAATGTAAACAAATAAAAATTTGAATTAAAAAATTAAAACAAAAGATTTTTTTCCCTGAAAGTTTGGGCCAAAAATGTGGGTGTGCATTATACATGGGAGCACATTATATATGGCAAAATAAGGTATGTCTAAGTACTTGTTCATTTCTTAGGTTATTGAATTCGGTGACATATAGTCATTCATAGTATCCTTGTATGATCCTTTGTATTTTTGTGGTGTCCATGGTACTTCTCCATTTTCATTTCTGATTTTGTTTGTGTCTTTCTCTTTTTTCCTTAATGAGTCTAGCCAGGAGTTGTGTCAATTTTATTAGTCTTTTCAAAGAACCAACTCTTTGTTGAATCAATTTTTTTGTTGTCTTTTTGTCCTCTATTTCAATTAACTGTTCTTATTTTTATTACTTTCGCTGGTCTTGGGCTTCATTTGTTCTTCTTTTCCTAGGTTTTTAAGATGTAAAGTTAGGTTGTTTATTTGGGATTTTTCTAGTTTCTTGAGATAGGTCTGAAATTATAAAAACTTCTCTCTTATTACTGCTTTTGCAGTAATAAGTTTTGATATGCTGTACTTTCATTCTCATTTGTTTGTATCTTTTGATCCCTCTTTTATTTCTTCTTTGACCCAGTTGTTCTTTATAGTAACATGTTGTTTAATCTCCACATATTTGTGGGTTTTCACACTCTTTTTGAAATGATTTCCAATTTCAAGGCATTGTGGTTGGAAAATATGCTTGGTATGAATTCACTCTTCTTAAATTTCTTGAGGCTAGAATTATGTTCCAACATATGGTCTACCCTTCAGAATTCCACGTGCACTAGAGAAGAATGTATAACTTGGTGTTCTGGAATGAAATGATCCATAATTATAAGATCATATGGTATTTGTCTTTCTCAGTCTGACTTATTTCACTTAGCATTCCTCTAGGTCCATCCATGTTGTCGTAAATGGTAAGATTTCATTCTTTTTATGGCTGAGTAATATTCTATAATATATATGTACCACATCTTCTTTATCCAATCATATGTCAATGGGCACTTATATTGCTTCCATATCCTGGCTATCATAAATAGTGCTGCGGTGACATCTCAAATTATTTTTGCTAAAACCTTTCTTTTTGATTTCCCACCTGAAGCCTGAAGCCCTTGCACTTGATAATGTCAACTCTTAAAATAAGATGAGTTGGGGGGGAGAAGTTTTTTCCATGTAACTGCCATATCTGTCCTCAAAAACATTTCTTGCCATAATTTCAAATGACAGACTCTAAGTGTGTCAGTTAACGATCATCACTAAGCACACTGTGACAGAAATTATATTGCAGCCATAAATAAAGCTTCTAACCAGAGGTCTTTAAATTTGATTTTTAATCAGCATTACAAATATTTCCTTTTTCTGTACTAATTTACTATTAATATTTTGAAAACTAGAAACTTGCTGGTCTTCTAACAGTTGACTATTTCAGCCATATAGTTCTGTATTTCAGTGAACCTATTTTAAAAAATAGACTTGTATAAACAGGCTACTATATCCTTCTATGAAAAAACTAAAAGAATTTTATTTACAAACCTCATAGCAAAGATTTTACCATGTGTTGAACAGCAGACTGGAAACATTAGAACAAAAGTAAGCCTTATATTTGAAGAGGGTCGTGACATAAGTAATATGAATTGGTGAGAATAAAACTTATTTTTGATGTTAAATGTTATTTAAAATACTGGCATGTATAATTTACTACTAAATAAGATACAAATATATATTCCAAAGATAAGGTCTCTGTCCATTTTTTATTTGATGAGATATCCATCCACACCTCAGAGTTTAGGGAAAAGAGAAAAGGGACTAAATACCATTGATAAAGAAAGTTACTAAAGAGTTTCGAGACAGAAATGGAATAGGTATGATTTTTAAAAGATCACTCAGGCAGCCGTGCAAAGTAAAAAAATGTAGGAGTGATCACTGAAGCAGAGAGACCAATTGAAAAGCTGTAGTTACTGTCCAGAATAGGATATTAAAGGCTTAAACTAAAACAGAGATGGGGAAGAAGGGTTAAAGTTGGGGAAAAGATATTCAAACCAGAGGGTAAGGGGGAAGGGGTGGTAGATGAGGGTAAAAGGGGTCAACTATATAGTGACAGAAGGAGAACTTACTCTGGATGGTGAGCACACAATGTGATATATAGATGATGTATTACAGAATTGTATATTTGAAACCTATGTAACTTTACTAACCATTGTCACTCCAATAAATTTTAATTGAAAAAAACTTATTCAAGAAAAACCCACAAGGATTCAATGATGTATCACAGAGTAGAGGAGGGAAGTTCAAATAATGGCTACAATTTTACTAGTTTGTGATAATAAATACATTTTGATGGCATTTACTAAACTGAGAAATGCAAAATGAGAGCTTAATTAGGGTAAAGAAATAAGATTTTATTTTGGATATAATACCCAAGTTGCCATGATTAAAGCTTAAAGAGAGAGTATTTTAGAGGTCACTGGGGTACAAATGGTAGTTGAAATTATGGGGGAGCTGAGGTCATCCAGAAGGAGCATATAGATGTATACATGCCGGGAGCCACTGGATGTCTGGGGCACTCTGTCTTAGAGTTTTAAAAGAATTGAGTTTGGAAATGACCAGCTTAATCTGTATGGGCTAATTATCATTTAATATCTCAATGCTATTTGGTTAATTAAAATATAGTCTACAGAAGTCATAATTGGCCTTTTCTGTGCTGAGCCAGAGGTCTGTAGTAAGGGTTAAGCCTGGCAGCTGACAAGCTGACAGGCTCTCAGGCCCAGTGAGCAGTGTGGGAAGGTTGCTGGGTAGATCTCATTCTCCACTGTGCTGCTGCAAGCCTACGTCACAAACAACCTTGAAAGTTACAGACTGAATTGCCAGCCTGTGAGCAGTTTCTACTTGCTATACTTTGTCTCACTTTGGGAACATTTGCTTCCCCACTCCCTCAAACTCCACTCCCCACATGAGGTGGGGCAGGGGGGACGGCTTACTAGCAAAAATTGTAACCGCCATCCCTTAGGAGAATAGACCTTGGGAAGAAAAAATAATGAAACTATGTAGAAGACAAATGGGTAAAAGTTTGTCTCTGAAAAAAATAGCTCAATGATGTAATGGTCAACTGTCCGGTATAAAAAGGGACATGCTGTAACAATAAAATGAGACACTTCTCTTCTTGAAAAAGCACTTCTGTGTCTCCATGCGTTTTTCTTTTTTCCTCACCGACGCTGTCTCCACCTAAGGGCTTTTGGCAAAAACCGCTATTACTTTTGCACCAACCTAATAATACATTTTAACTTGGTAAATGAGCAATGTTTTGCAATATGAGTAGTTTGTCTCTGGAGCGAATTATGCTCGCAAACTGAGTATTACTGCACTTGGTTTCTAAGCTCAGGGCTCCTCTTCTATAATGAAACTCACTGAGTATACCATCATCACCAGGCCTTCTTTGTATCACTTTGTGGGAATTAGAGCTCAGAGAATAGTACAAACGCTGATTCTCTGGCCATTACTAATGAGAGTAAAAAGATTCGTTGTCTCTGTCTCAAGAGTCCATGGAAACTGTGGCAGGTTAACTTGCAAGTAAGGTAAAATCTCAGACTCTTCACAGTTCTTGACCCCTGAAAAACTTCAGCATTTAAAGGTTACAATGAAAGAAATTGCCTCATGATATTGAGAAGGGCTAGTCAAGAAGGCAGAAAGAAATGGTGCTTCATAACCCAGGGGGAAGAGAATTTTCAAGAAGGAAATTTCAACAATGCAGAGAGGTCAAGCAAAATGGGAACTGCGAAAGGGCAATTCAATTTGGTAACATCAACAAGAACACTTTCAAGGTGAGACACGGTGCAACACCGGGGTCCAGCTGAACAGAGCAGGGAAGTTCTGGGAAAGATGTGGCGAGAGCAGATTGAAACACCTATTTAAAGAAGTTTCATCTTAAATAGAGATTTGGCCATGAATAGGAGTATAAACATTTGGGGCTATAGTTTTAAGGGAGGGCACGATTAATAAAAGGATTTCTGTTGTGTGAGTATTATTTTATTTTTTAAGTAAGAGAGACAAAAATGAAATAAGTAAGAGCTAAAGCCTGGTATTTAGATGAAAACAGAGAGGCTGCCAATTGGGAGGCAGCAGAAATTAAACAGAGCAAGAATTAAAACTAAGTGATTCTGAAATGAACCTACATTTTTTAAATCTTCCCAGCAACTCTTTAGGTATGGAGAAAGAAAAGTTGGAGAGTCCATCACAAATGATCTTTCTTGCTAGACTGCTGGCCAAGAATATGGCGAGTAGAACAAAAGAAAAGAAAATTATTTGGAATAGCAATGCTTAGAGACCCTTATTGCAGATAATAATAAATGAAGTGTTATGATTTAGAGATCCACATTTCTCATGTATGAAGCAAAATAAGCCAAATCAAGGGTGTGTTAGATTCCTAGGACTGTTGGGTGGCTTAATCAACAGAAATGCATTGTCTCACAGCTCTGGAGACTGGAAGTCCTGGATCAAGGTACAGCAAGGTTGGTTCCTTCTGAGGCCTGTGAGGGAGAACCTGTTCCATGTTTCTGTCCTGCTTCTGGTAGTTTGCTGGCAATCTACCTTGACTTACAAGGATGTTTGCATAGTTAATAACCTCAGAAGAAAGAGTTAGTGCCTTCCTTGACTTGCAGAAACATCATCCTGATTCCTGTCTTCATCTTTACATGGCATTCTCCCAATGTGCATGTCTATGTCCAAATTCCTCCTTTTCATAAAGACACCAGTTATACCGGATCAAGGAGCATCCTAACAATCTCAACTTGACTGCATCTGCAAAGACCCTATTTCCAAATAAGGTCACATTATGAGGCACTGGGGGTTAGGATTTCAACACACCTTTTTGGAAGACACAATTCAACAAAGTTTATATCATATTTCAAAGAAAAGACTCCTCCCACTAGCTCAGATATCATTCTGAATTGCTTGAGAGTGATACCAACATGTGTGGAGGTAGTGCCTACAACGAGCCCCTCATACTGTCTGGCATGAAACATAGCTCAGTATCTTTTATGTCCCTGTATTTGTTCACTAGGGCTGCCATAAGAAATAACTACAGACTGGGTAACTTAAACAACAGAAAATGTATTGTCTCACAGTTCTGGAAGTCAGAAGTCCAAGAGCAAGGTATCAGCAGATTTGGTTTCTCCTGAGACCTCCCCTTGGCTTGCAAATGGCCACCCTCTTTCTGCCTCCTCACAATGGGCGTCCCTCTGTGCATGCTCCTGGTATCTGTATGTTCAAGTTTCCTCTTCTTTTAAGGATTCCAGTCAGATTGGATGAGTGTCCACCCTAACAACCTCATTTTAACTACCTCTTCGAAGACCCTATCTCTCTAAATAAGGTCACATTCTGAGGTGCTGGCAGTTAGAGCTTCAACACATGAATTTGGAGAAGACATATTTCAACCCATAACATAATTATACTTCTAAGAAAACATGGTAGCAAGAATCCAAGCATATGAGTATTTCTGTTCAGATAATAACAAGATTCATTTCTTCTATTTCCTACATGATTTTCTCTATCCTCATTCCAAGGTCCATTCCACAAATTGTCATGAGATCTCTTATCCATGGAGAGAGTGGAGTGGGCTCTCTCACAGGTCACCAGTCCCAAAAAAGGGTAAAACCTGTAGCATCATATGAGAAGGAATATTACAGAAATAAAATATCCCAATGCATATTAAACAATAATGAGACATTCCCTTATTATGGTTTAAAAATCAAATATGAAACTAGGTAACTAAGAGAAAGAAAATTACTAGAGTCCCTCTTAGAGTTGAGCAATTTCTGGCCTGAAAATCTTAGTTTACAGGAAGTGAAATGTTGCATATTTATGAAATAAGACTGGAAATCAAGTACATAATTTCCTAGCTTTTTAATAACCTGAAATAAAATACATAACCTTATATTTCACAGAAAATGTAATTTAGTAGCATAAATCGTGCGTTGGGGGGCATAAAAAAAGAAATTCCAAGTAAATTTAACTCTAACCCAGATTTAGAGTCAGCAATCAGTACCAAAATCATCCATAACCTCTCTTAACAAAATGTGCTATAGATTTATATATTGGGTGGCCATTGAAATGTAACAAATAGTTCATTATCAAATTTTCTGATGAAGCAGCTAAATTGGAGTAGGTTGCTTATGTTAAGTAGCAATGCATCATTATCAACTGTGTGCTTCTTCCTTCCCAAATGTGCCATCACAGCACTCGTGTTAAAAGTTTATTTTTAATGCATTTCCTAATACCCTCAGACAATTAACCAAAACTTCATTTGAGCTGTTCTTGCCAAGGAAAATGAAAATGCCATAGTCGCTCATATTCTATCAAATGTGTCTCCAATATCGCATTTCATGAGTGCTTCTGAATGATAAATGATCACTTGCCTTGCTAAAACACCGATGTTCTCCTCCTAAGCTTCTTAAAAATTTTAATGTAATTACCATTTGCCTGGCTCTTTACTCAGGCTTTATCAGCAACTTGACTGCAATCTCCAGGAGTGCCATATTTTGGTTAAAATCCTTCACTTCTTATTAAATGACACTCTAGTAATCTTACCAGAAAAGAAAGAACACTACTGGCACAAATATCCAAAGTATCCAGATACATACGGAATTATCAATTCTCAAACATCCTTGCGTAAACTGTGCATTATGAATTAATCATAGAGGTGCATGTCTTTATGCATTCATTTATTCATTAAGTTCACTCATTTATCACACAATGATTTTTTAGTGTACGTGATGACCCAAGTACTCTATTAGGGTTTGAAGATACAAAGATTAAAAAGAAGGTCTATGCCCTCAGGACACTTATAGTGCCTTCTAATACCTATTCCAACACAAAACTGATGAGTGTAGGCTGAATCAGAAAGCAGGCATGATTGACGGCCAAGAGAATCTGTGCATGTGTGAATATATATATATATATATCCTTGTATTCAAAGAGCAAGATATGGCAAGATAACCATGATAGTAATAGAGGGTACAAGCATCAATCCTTTCCATGGCGCTTCCCCATAAAACCTGTCCTTCAGTTGACAGTACAGTCACCATTTTCAGGAGCACAAGCTGTATCTTATTCCCAAATGACCTTCATTTGGACAACACACAACAACGGAATAATTGCTAGTACCACATATTTTTTTATAGTACCAATCATTTGAAGCCATGATTCTATTTGTATTAATAGTAATATTCGTGTTTATTCTGCTTTCAACTTAATTTAGCTAACTACAAACAACTACTGAAATATTAATGAGGTAGACCCTCATTACACATGTTTCATACAGATTCATTTTTATTAATTTTATCAAAACCTATCAAATACCTAGTTTGTGTCAGGTACTGTATTAGGCACCGAGAATAAATGACTAAGCAAAAACTGACAAAGTCCCAGCCTTCTTGGAGCTCTCCTGGGAGAGATTGGGATTATTTAAGTGTAACACAATTTAAAATAAATTATAATTGTGATGAGCGCTACCCAAGAAAGGCACCTAGAGGAACCTTTGACCCAGGGCTGGAGGTCAATGAAGGAATCTTAGAAAAAGTGAAGACTGATCTACAATCTGAAGGAAGAGTAGAAGTATGAGGTGAAGAAGAGCTTGAGTATAAGAAGGGTAGTCATCTATAAAGAGGGAATGGCCTTTAGTGAGAAGCAACTAATGACCAAACGGACACTGATGAACAGAGTGAACAAAGGATTAGAAAGTGGGGGTGAGAAATGTGGGGAACAAAAGAGAGATAGAGAGATACAGAGGAGGAGGATAGATGCCAGGCTATGCTTGGGCCTGGAGGCTTTGTTCAAAATTTTGGTCTTTATCCTAAGAGCAATGAGAATCCATTAAGGTATTTTTTCTTAATTAGGTATTTTATTGAGGTATAACTGCTATTCAAAAAATCTGTACATATTTAATGTATACGACTTGAGGAGTTCAGAGATAACTATACACCCATATATCATCACCATAATCAATGCCATAAACATAGCTATCACTTCCAAGTTTCCTTTGACATGTTAATTTAGTTGTTTTTTCTGATAAGAACACTTAACATAAAGATCTACCTCTTAGCAAGTTTTTAAGCATAAGATACAGTACTGTTAACTATAGGCAGTGTGCTGTACAATAGCTCTCTAGGACCTTCTCATCTTGCAAAACTGAAACTTTCTACTCTTTGACCAACACCTCCCTATTGCCTTGCCCCCACTAGGTCTTGGCAACTACCATTCTACTCTCTGCTTCCATGAATTTTATTATTTTAGATTTTTCATATAAATGGGATGATGTAGTATTTGTCCTTCTGTGGTGGCTTATTTCACTGAGCAGAACGTCCTCAGGGTTCATCAACCAGGGGTGCCAAAAAAATGTATACAAGTGAACACTTTGGTCAATGTTGCTCAAGCCAGTTGTTTACCATAATCAAAAGTGTCTGGATGCTGATGGTAACCACTTTGATCACCTCTTGTAATTGCATAAATCAAACGTGACTTGTATTCATCTTCTGTTATCAGTATATACTGAGTATTACAATTTTAATACAGCTTTCCTTTCTTAAAATGTGTATACATTTTTTTGGCATCCTCCATATGTTGTCACAAATGGCAGGATTTCCACAATGACTGCTTCTTCAAAGCGTTTTTTAAAGCAATAGTCTTTACATAATTCTTTGAGCATATAAAAAATATATGTTTAGAAATTGCAAATATCCTGAATATATTTTAATTCACTATTATTTAACCAATCAAAACCTAAAATCTTCATTAAAAATTAATTTATTTTAAAATAGTTGTGATTATTTTTCTTTTTTCTCAAATAGTGTGAGCCTGGTGGGTTTCTTGTAAACACACCTATTTTTACCCCAAGGGCACATGATTGATTCTCTCTTAAATCAATTATTTTTCCCAGAGAAAAATCTGTATACAAACAGAGACAGTCTACTCTAAATTAATTAATGTCATGCTGTTCGTCTTCAATATATCTTCAGTAAATAAATGAAAGGAAGTCAGTAAAGTGTGGCAGATGCTTACCGAATCTTAATTACAAATTGCATTCTCCCACTGACAGTATTCCAGCACTTTGTGCGATTTTCTCTGCATTCTTCTCTCTGAACTCTGAGTCAACCAGCAGTTCTTCTACATCAATTCTTTTGCTTTGCTCCTCAGGGATCATGAATGATAAACACAGCTGGATTGTCAAAAAAAGGTCTAATCTGGAAACCAACTCTATCATCTCTCTTATAAATATTTTTGGATCCATGCTAATTCCATCTTCAGTTCTTTGAAGCGCTGATTTTCTGTAAGAGCTCCTTTTTTTTTCTTTTTATTTTTTGAGCTAGGTAAAGATTTTCCTTCTATATTACAGTTGGGTTTTTTTTTGGGGGGGGGTTGTTTTTTGGTTTTTTCTTGCATCAAAATTAACATGCCAACCACCAAATTTAGATCGGGTTCTGGGCAGGCGCTTGTTAATTTCAGGTGGTTAAACTTTGTGCTATTTGGTAAGTCTCTGTCAGTGAACTCGCACTCTCATTTTTATTGTCTGGTGATTCCTCATTTTTTGTATTCCTTCTCTTCTTCTTCCTCCTGTTGCTGCAATGCCAACTTCATTTGCCTTGTCCTCTATCAAGACTCAACCCAGGGATTACATCAATTACGAGCAACACATTGTCACAGGGCATGTCCCATGAGTCAATATTCAATGACTTCTTTTGATCATTATTATATGCTAAAACCCACATTTTTATCATTTTCATTGTTTCAGATATCTGGCTTACATAAATACTGAGAAGCAATAAAACAGAACCACCTTTAACCTGGGTTATGTCAAGTTTAGACATAGTTAGCATAGTGCACTATCGCATTTAAAATTTTACATGTCTTACATGGCACCTACTTTTGCACTCATTCCCATCATCACCCTCATTGCTGCCACCAATACTAAATTGTGGACAGTCTTTTGTTGATGCTCCCTCTGTTTTCATCCCATTCACTTCCAAACTGCAACTGTGTGAGCTAAACATCTCATCATTTCAAAATCCACATTTGGAGGGTTTAACATAATTTCGCTATTTTAAGGGGTTGATTGTCTTTGAGAAACGAATTACAAAGTCTACTGTACTGACAATGACTCTCCCACTGAGAAATATTTTCATCCATTTCTTTTGTCATGTATTATTCGTTCAGCCTCTTCACCTAAACCCAATAATGCCACTTCGTTACTTCCCTATGAAGTAGAAGTACAACATTGGGATGTTTTCTCTCTTATTTTAAGACTTAACATGTGTTTGTACTGTTAGTATTTCCTGTGAATTTCCATTAAAGGAATTATCAAAACAACTATGAATTTTCTTTAGTAATGAAACTCATTTATAAAAGTTGCTTATTACTGTTTGTTAATCACTTGACCATGGAGTAAATAAACTATGATCTGCCTTCACCTATTTGCCTTTCAGATGAGTCTCTGGAGCCCAGACACAGACAAACAATTTGAATCTGTATCAGACGTTCTCCATCACCAAAGAGTTTAGTCACCTTCAGTAATGAACCCACTGTTCTGCTCTCTTCTTTTTGTTCCAAGGGGCAAGATTTGTTGTCGTATGTTCTGTGATGCAGCAGTACCTAGGTCTTCAGATTGGCATTTCTTCCTGCTTTGTGTTAATCTATATTTGTGCTTATGGTGATTCGGCCAGTATAGAATCCTACTGTGAGGTGGATTCAGTTGCCACATCTTGGTTTATAGACTGCCATAGTGATCTGATGGCTAGTGATCTGATCTCCAGGCTCCTGGCTTCCCAGAATGTCACTGACCCTTTATTAGACTCTTTGATTTGTTTTAAATGTTAAAACTGTCACCTTGGGTACAGAAGAGAGTACTGGTTGGAAGGAGGTAAAAATGGATACAAAGAGATCAATTAGGAGACTGAGACATCAAGGAAATACTGGAGCCTTAGAAAGCATGGTTGAAATGGGAAAGGAGAAATGTGGGCTGGTCTAAGAAATATTAAGAAGGTAACAGATAATGGAATGATAATGGAATACAGGGCTAGGAAGAGAGGGAGAGTGCCAGGAATAACTCCTGGGGTTCTGACTCAGGTTACAGGATGAAGAGTGTCATTCACTGAGACAGACAGACAGAGAGAGAGAGAGAGAGAGAGAGAGAGAGAGAGAGAGAGAGAGAGAGAGAGAAGAATTGGGGAAATACTAGGTTTTGTAAGCTGGGAGTGAACAGCAAAGTGTAATATTATGAATCTGAGTTTGAGAATAATGGAGAAACCTTTAGTGGATACAAATAAAAAGGTTGACATCTGAATAAAGGTTATGGGGATCATTTGAGATGACCAGATGTATTAGTCTGCTCATGATACCATAACAAAATACCACAGATTTGGCACTTAACAAACAGACATTTGTTCTCACAGTTATGGCAAATAGAAGTCCATGATCAAGGTGCCTGCAAATTTGTTTTTTGGTGAGAGCCTTCTTCCTGGCTTGAAGACAGCTGCCTTCTCTCTGGTGCTCACATAGCCTTTCCTCTTCATGGAGAGAGACAGAGATAGATACAGAGACAGAGATAGAAACAGAGATAGAGACAGAAACAGAGAAGCTCTTTTGTGTCTCTTCTTATAGGGACACTAATCCTATTGGATCAGGGCCTCACCCCATGACCTCATTTAACCTTAATTACTTCCTTAGAAGCCCCATCTCCAAATACAGCCACATTGAGGTTTAGGACTTAAACATATGAATTGGGGGGGGCACAAACATTCAGTCAATAACAACAGGTCAGAGATGTAACTTTGCACACTGTCCTTATGTTGGTGGTGACTAAGCAAGGAGAACTGACAAGATTGCCTTGGGAGGGTACAAAACAAGCACAAAAATAAAACCATGGCTGAACCTTGAGACATTATAAATCACTGCATGGTTATGGGAAGATTATCCTGGAAAGGAGGCAAAAAATAAGCTGCAATACAGGTGTAATGAAAACTGTAAGCCTGGAATCAAGCACAGAGAATGTTAGGTCCTCATAAAAAGCCAGGAAAAAGAATAAATAAAAAAATGTATATCCATTTTTTGTATTTGGTGACACAGAAATGGCTTTAGCTAGAGATATTTCAGAAAAGAGGTAGGGCTAAGAGATGGACTATAATAGGTTAAAAACAACATGAAAAACAGAAGCTTGCCTGTGAAAGAGAGAAGAGATACAGGGGAAGGCTTTGAGGATTACTAGGTAGGATTTTTTTTTTTAATCATGGAGACTTAAATATGTTTTAAAGATGATGGGATAGGCAGAGCACAGAGGATTTTTAGGGCATTGAACTTATCCTTCATGGTACTATAATGGCAGATACATGTCATTATACATTTGTCAAAACCCATAGAATCTACAACACTAAGAGTAAACCCTAATGTAAACTATGGACTTTGGGTGATTATTATGTGTCAGTGTAGGTTCATTGGCCATAAAAACTATGCCACTCTAGTGTGGGATGTTGCAGTTGGGGGAGGCTATGCATGTGTAGGTTTAGGGGATATATGGGAATCTGTACTTTCCACTCAATTTTGCTGTGAACTTAAAAGTGCTCTCAAAAATAAAGTCTATGTTGTGCTCGCTTCGGCAGCACATATACTAAAATTGGAAGGATACAGAGAAGATTAGCATGGCCCCTGCGGAAGGATGACACACAAATTCATGAAGCGTTCCGTATTTTAAAAAATAAAAAAATAAAGTCTATGTTTTAAAAAAAATGATGACAGCTATCCACTTGAAATATAGAGAGAGGAAGAGGGAGAGAGATTAGGTATACATGAGAAAAGAGGGTGTGGCATTTTATGGAAAATGGGAGAAATAAATAGCCATATGACTAGTGAAAGGGGAAAATCCCAGTCATCTTTCCCCACTCTACTCCCAGAATACTGTGAGCCAGATTTTATCATCAAGGACAACAATAGAAGATAATTTCCCACAGATTGTGATTAGTCCATGAGGTACATGGAGTACATTGAGGAGTTCCTCAATGTATGGTCCTTCCAAATTATCCTACAATAAAGCTCTATGTTGGGGACCCTGCCTATACATTTAGAACTACCAAACTGGTTCTAGCAGCAGAAATATTAGACATTTGGGGAAAGCTTCTAAAATAAAAGCTTGAAAATCAGCAAACAACAAAAAAACATGAAATGAAAAGAAACCTATAAAATAACTACAGTTAATATCGTCAAAAAATCAGGAAAGATATTGCATTCATGAAATATTATTAAAAACATGATAATAGAAAGGAAAAACAAAATAACAGAGATGGGAGATAAGGCTGAGGAAAATTCCCAGGTGAAGAATAAGAAGATAAAGAGATGAAAACTAGGAGAGAAGGAGAGGACAGGGCAAGATGTCTAATACTTGGAAAAGACCCATAAAGAAGTAACAGGAACTCATTCATGATACAATTCCAGAAAATTTTCCAGATTTTAAGAACATGAAAAGAAAATTTTCCAGATTTTAGGAACATGAAAAGAAAATTTTCCAGATTTGAAGAACATGAGTTTTTGGATTATAAAACCTCATGGAGTAACCAGCCCTCTCCCACAAACACACAAAAAGAATAAAACTAGGATTATGCCAAAGCATATCATTATAAAATTGCAGAACAGTAAAGACAAAAAAATATTCTACAAACTTTAAAAAGATTAATTAATTAATTAATTAAAAGTGATCTACATGAACAAAAAAATTTTTAAACTGATTCAACTTTATTTTTTATTAAATTTATTGGGGTGACATTGGTTAATAAAACTATATAGGTTTTAAATAAGCAAGTATAATACATCATCCGTAAAGCACTGTGTATTCACCACCCAAAGTCAAATCTTCCATCACCACATATTAGGTTGTCAGAAAAGTCATGATGCATTTTTGCAATGAAAAACATAGAAAAAATACATCATGATTTTTCCGACAACCCAATATTTCACCTCCTTTACACTTTTCTACTCCCCCACTCCCGCTGGTAACTGCTAAACTGTTGTCTGTGTCTATGAGTTTTTATTTGTTTGTTTTGTTCATTTTTTGCTTTCAGTTTTATATCCCATATATGAGTGAAATCATATGATCCTCGCCTTTCTGTCTGACTTATTTTGCTTAGCATGATAATCTCAAGATTTGAAATGGCTTCACAAAAGCAACACTAGAGAAAATAGACAAGAATGCCCTCAAAATTTCTGAAGGTTAATGGTCTGCCAATTAGATTTCTATATCCCTTCAAACTATGACAAGTAATGCAGGAGGACTGAAGAAAAACAATTTTAGATGTGAGAAGTATCAAAAAATTATTTCCCATGAACCCTTTATCAAGAAACTACAAAAAAAAATCTAAGAAAAAGAAAAGCATGGAAACAAAAGCTTCAAGCAAGGGGTAAATGTACAAAGAATTCCCTGAGAAATAGGAAAGAAGATCTCAAGATGTCAGTCAGGCCTCTTGCAGAAAGAGCAACCGTTCCAGTTGGGAGAGTATGACACACTAGATAGAAAAAGAGCTGTTCTTATGTCTCAATCACACTTTCTTTTAACCTGAGGACAGAATGATCAGGTAATTCTAATCCCGAATCTTTTCTGTACTTGGATTGTCATGATCATGTTCTATAAAATTCCTACTCTCCCACTATATTCTGTTACCATGGAATAACTACAGACGGAGGAAATAGCAAATATTGTTTCAATATTCATGGTGGTTTTCTAAACTAGCTATTACTAGCCTATTATCCAACTTAAACATGAATAATGTCCTAAGGCCAAATTAATAATGACAGTCACAAGCCATAAAAAAATAAAATTGGAAAAATTCTGTAGAATTTGCATTTGGTTCAGTTTGATATTTTATTAGAACAACTTCTATGTCACATACC
>NW_017731650.1:1668204-1696436 GCF_001890085.2 Hipposideros armiger | reverse complement strand
ATACATATATATATATATACACACACACACACATTTTCATCACAGGTATACATCACATGATGTATATCATATGTATGTATGATAAGATATATGTATGATTTGATATGTGATATATCATATATGATCATAAATTATACATGTATCACATAAATTTACCACGTGGTATTATATCATGTGTGTATAGGTGTGATATGATGTGTGATATGCAGTTATAGGGAGATTTGGAGAAGATAGAGATAGATGGAGATGAGAAGTAGAGACAGAGATAAAGATAGGATAGAGATAGAAGAGACAGCGATAATAGAGCTATATCTGTGATGAAAACATGTAGCTATGAGGGCAGTTACCCTGATACAGGCTGGTATGGGGCTGCTTTCTCTGTGTTTTGCGGTCCTCAGAAATGCAATGGCTCCGCAAAGCCATCTATTATTTCCTGCAAAATTCCTTACCTATTCTTTGAATGTGTCACTCTACTTCTTTCAAATAAAGCAAAAGAAAATATGTCAAAAATAAACATCAGAAGATAGATAAATAGATTTCCTATTTTTCTCTGGAAATACGCTGCTGTTGACTTGCCTTTGTAAGGCTACTTGAGAGTCTTCCAATAGACAGTGACCAAATGGAAGTTCATTCTAAAACAATAATCTCATTTGCAGTGAGGTCAGTAAAATTTGGGTCTTTCCAGCCACCAAAAATTAATCAGTGTCAGACCAGGTCAGTAATTTAATGGAAATCAAGCAAAACCATCTTGGCTACTTCTGCCACTGGAGATTCTGTAGGCAACAAAATGTCTTCTGAGGTTAAGGCAGAGCTGCGACATCAGCATTTCAATAAACAGTACTTCTGTTAGCAGTGCCAATATCAATGATGTAAAGATCCTATGCTTCTTTGGCAAGAGAAAAAATATTTCCCCTTTTTTATGCGCCAAATTTTATTTTATATTATTACATCGTTCCTCTTCTAATATGTTTAGCTATTCATAACAGTCTACATTCCGTTTCCTAAACTTCTGTGCAGAACTGTTCCGATGCAGTGAGCACACTTAACTCCTTCAGCGTGGGCCTCCTCCTGCACTCACCACTGATACATTCTATAGTTTCCATATCATACACGCAAACCATAAGGAGCTTGGGCTTGAAAACTGCTTTATAAGCTACATGAATATTAAACTTATTGAGATGCATGCAACGTACCTAATGAGAAATTCAGTATACTCTGTGGTATTTTTCTTTCCTCAGTATTTGAAAATCTATTTAGACATGGATTAAAAAAATACATATATTTCCAGGGTCTAAAACTTTTATGCCCTTAGCTTAAACTTGTCAACCAGAGCAATCAGGTAGAAAATCATGTTAATGAAATCAAAAGTGACAAATTTAATTTACATGTTTCAGGGAGAACCACTCTAAACATGGGCCAGGGATGTTTCACTTCATTCAGCACAGTGGGGGCTAAAAGTTCTGATATGAGGGACAACTAGAGCCAGGCTAAATAGGAAAGCTGAATAATGCCAGTCCAAAGAGCCAAAGTGTTTGAGTGAAAGCACACGGAGACACACTCCACCTTCCCTAGCAAATCTTGCTATATCTATGGTATAAATTTCTAATAAAAACTAAGTGATTTCTTATCTAGTTAGTTCTAACAAAGTAGTATACAAATTTGGTGCTTTTAACAAAGGAACTGTCCAAGTATTTTGTCGTTTACCAAAAAGAGAGACCAGACTATGAAATGCCACATTGTGATTTGAAAGGCAGTAAGTAGCCTCGGAACTCAGAGTCTCTGGGTTCTAGCCTCAGTGCTTCCACTAACCAGCTGTGAGCCTGGCACATTTCACCTATTTGGTGCTTAGTTTCATCTGTAAAACAAAGAAATTTCAAAATAAATCCTTCAGGTTTTTTTATACCACCTTATAAAATTAGTCACTAACTATTAGAAAAACAACTTAAATGCATGCCCTACTTGTTATCACTATCCTCAGATGAGTAAATGGAGATTAGCCTGTGGTATGCACAAATACCAAGATTTCTACTGATCTATTCATGATAAACTTCTAGTAAACCTCACTTTACTCATGGGAGCAATTTAAACACTGGAAATAAAATCCTTCCTGCCAAACAAACTTCTAGAGAAGCTGAGAATGACAGAATAGCCAATTTTTCCTACCTTTAAAAATCATACTCAACTCTTTGTCATATCTATCTACTATATGAGATACTCTGTAGTATATGCTTTGACTCTCAAGTCCACATTTTTATTCATATTAGAGTCTCGTTTATTTTCCTGGTCACTGTTTTTCATTATAAAGTATTTTCAAAATGAAGAAACATTTTAAAATAAGAAAAGAACTTTTCTCAACTTATGTAAATACAAGATCCTTTTTAAGGACCCAATAGTTTGGGGTAAGCCAAATGATTTAATTTCTTCATCAACAGCAAATTTTTTATCATTCTATCTTTTTTCCTAGACTAGTAAATATTTAAGAAACTGTTAATAGGGAGTCTTTACTAAATCATTAAACTCGCTAAATCACTGAAGCCACCAGAGCCAAACGTCTCTTAAAATCTCTGCCAGATTCACAATTTGCAAAGTCACACTCAGCATTTTGCTTGACACTTTCATTTAAGTTCTAAAATACATTTCTATTACACTTCTAAAATCAAGCATGACAGTCTTCGGTGTCAAATAATTTGACATTGCCCCTCCAGACATCTTTAATGACAACGTCATCAAATTAGATAGAAACACAGCAATGAAACCCTTTGACTGAGTCAGGTATCCTTATCATGGATAAGTTTCCAATATCGATTCTATAGGGAAAAAGACAAAGGCTGTACCTAACCCTTCAGCCAAACCTTAATTTAAAAGCAAGTTATTTAAGCTCACAGATATCACTTTAATTATGGGCCACCAATGATTATTACAAAATGGATATGTTTTTGTTCCAACTTCAAACACTTTTTTTTTTTGCTTTCATAACACGTTCCTACTTGAGCAACTCTATAACCCTCCTAGAATAACCTATAGGCACCTCAAACTCAACATGAACAAACCTAAACTCTTAGATCTCAACACCCCTTCCCAACCCCACTCCCTACGTAAATCTCCCCCACCCCCATTCCCAAGTCTCCTCACAGCAAATGGAACCAATATCTACACAGCTGTTCAAACCTGAGTTATTCCTGGTTCTACTCTCTCCTAACTCTGCACATCCACCTTGTCTGCAAGTCTTGTCATGTCTACCCTTAAAATACATCTTGAATCTATCTACTGCACTCATCTGCACAGCTACTACCTTTATCCAATCCACCATAACTACTGCCCAAAACTACCTTTAAATGGGTTTCCTGTGTCCACTTCATCCCTTTCCATCCACATTACAGCAGCCAGGGTAAGATATTTAAAACAGAAATCCTTTTTTTGTTTAAACATATTCAAGGGCTGCATATTGCAATTCAAATAAAACCCAGACTCCCCAAAGCCTACAAGGTTGTACAAATCCAAACACCTGATGACCTCCCAATCTCTCATTTCAGAACTCTTCGCTCACTATGCTTTGGCCACACTGACCAACTTAAGTTTTTCAAACATAGGCTCTCACCTCTCAAAGGAAATGCCCCTCCATGGAGGCACTTTTCCTAAGGACCTCAATTAAGCAGGCTTCCCACCACTTCCTCCACAGCCGGCTGATGTTCATCACATGTTCTTTTCATTGCCTTAATAGCACTTGCCATGTTTAAATACATACCTGTTTGTTTGCTTAACTCTTAACTGACTTTTTCTGCCATTAAACAGCTAGCTCCGTAAGGGCACAGACCCCATCTCTACTGGATCTCCTGTGACTAGCAGGGTGCTGATGCCTAGTAGGAGCTTGACAAATAGTGGTAGATGTGTGAGTTCCATTGTCATCATGGGCTAAGTTGTGTCTTCCTAAAATCAAACAATATGGTGAATGTTTAAATTTAAAAAAAAAATTATTACAATGAAAGACACATTGCCATTAATCCCCCTCAAAATACTCCCTCTCACTTCAAACACACTTATCCCATTGTTCTTGCCACTTTCTGAAGCAGTTCTGGGAGTCCTCTTTCATGAGTGACTTTAGTTGAGCCATCATGGCTGTGTCGATGTCCTGAATAGATTCAAAACATTTACCTTTCATGATCATTTTGACTTTGGGGAAGAGCCAGAAGTTGCATGGTGCCAGATTGGGTGAGTAAGGTGGATGAGGACACATCGTAATATTTTTATATTTGATAGAAATTGCCGTATACCAGAAGCCATGTGTGACATGGAGTGCTGTCATGATGGAGGATGATTTATGGCACACTTGAAAACACACCTTCTCTCAACCATAGCTCACACCTGACTGACTGCACTGAACAAATTGAAACTTCTCATACACTGTTACTAAGGTTTGATGTGCTGCTCTCCATACTGAACATCCCTACCTTTCAGTTGGATGGCACACAGCAGCAGCATTCACCATAATTTTTATCACACCTCATATGTTGAAGTCCTAATTCCAATTACCTCAGAATGTAACCATGTTAGGAGATAAGGTCTTTAAGATGGTAATTAAGTTAAAATGAGGGCATTTGGGCGGGTCCTAATCCCAACTGACTGGTGTCCTTATAAGAAGAGGAGATTTGGTCACAAGAAGAGACACCAGGGGTGTCCACACAGAGAGAAAAGACCCTGTGAGGACACAGCAAGAAGGCAGCCATCTGCAAGCCATAGGGCAAGGCTTTGGAATAAATCAAACCTTCCAACACTTTGATATTGGACTTGTAGCTTCCAAAACTGTAAGAAAACAAATTTCTATTGTTTAAGCTATCCAGTCTGTGATACGTTTTGTTTATGGCAGCTCTAGCAAATGAATGCACTTGGAATTACAACATAAATAGAAAAACAAATCACATTATATTCGTAACATTGTTATGTATTTGAGTCATGTTTGATCTGGAATTCATAGTTATAACACGGAGTAATGTGAATTCCAGCCCTGTGCATTATCTAGTCAATCTGGTTAACAAATACAGATAATTCCAAGGTTTCCACTTGGACTTGACAAACTTCTAAAATTTTCCACAATGACTTGTCAAACTTATTGATTATCTGCAAAAATGACAATTTTAACTAAAATCATCCTTCCATAACACATTAAGGTCAGCCTCATCCTTTCAACTGTTGATAAGATTATCCAAGTGTGTCACTATCTGCCATTACTGAAGCTGAAGCTTATAGACTGCTCTGTTTATATTGCAAAGACTACACAAGAACAACATAGGTCATAAAAAGTCTTTCCAAAGAGAAAACAATAATTTTATATAGTTCTGTAATTGCGTTCATCTCAATTTTCAATTTTAAAATGACTAAATAATAAGCAAGAATTCTTTAGTCTCATGTGAAAATCATTACAAACTAAGTTTTTTTCAAATTTTTGAAATCCTAAATATTAAACCAAATCTGTAGCCAGTATGCTTTTACAGGTCTAAAACGGGCTGTGGAGAGTGGGGCTGCATTTCTGCCTCCCACCCTCACTAATTTAAAGATGGATGCCAAACAGAGATGTTACATATGGTAACAACTCTAACTCTTATAAATATAAAATGGATCCAGAAAAAGATTTTTAGTCTACAGCATTATCAATATTTTTAGGCAATTCTGATGCTTATAATTACTCATTTTAAAGCATTATTTCACCACTTGGCATGCCACTCATTTTGAAATTCAAAGATTACAAACAGATTTTGTCACAGATTTAATATGTATTATAGAAGTCTTGCCAATTTTTTGCCCTCAGGTTTCAATGAATTTCAGAATTTTTGTTTCTCTTTTGTCCATTCCTGCTTCATTTTTTTTTCAGCTCTTTAAGTACAGGGGTTTTCTAAACTCATGGATATGCAAGCAATACACCAAACAAGATGTTGTTATTAAAGTCATAGATCCTCATACTTAGTTCCTCCAACAATATCTCTCTCTCTCTTTCTTCCTCTCTCTCCCTCTCTCCCTCTCTCTTTCTCCTACCCAAATTGCCTAACAAGGAATTATTTTACAAAGAAAAATATTTTAAAATTACAAAATCCCACACTTTTACAAAAATTTTGGAGTTGAATAGATGCCAAGAAACATTTTCAAGTTCCTTCAGGACTTCCACTTCTATTTGGGGTTTCAGGGAAGAAAATTAAAGTCCATTATTATTGAGAGAAGCAAGTCAATTCCTCCTCTTTTTCTCAGGAAGATGTAGATTTTTAAGTCTGGCCTCTTTCATCTGATTGGACAATTACCAATATCAACTCCTTCACCCATAAAAAGCTTCCATGCAGTCAAATACAACTAAACCCCGCACTCTTCACAAGCACAGAACATAGTAGTTGTTTATCAAGTCCTGAATGGATGAGAGGAAAAGATGTAATGTTTTTCTGCAGGCTGTGAAGACACAGCAAAGCAAGACAATGAAAGAGTGGGTGGCCATCTTCCTAAGATTGGTGGTTAGAGTTATGGAACCCATGTCACATCTTTTTTCAAAATGGCCTCTTGTCCTCACTACTCAAATTGTGTAGCCTCATCAATTTTGTCATAGTCATCTTCCATCAAAGTGCTTTAGGTCAGACCAGGTAGCATGCTGCCTAAGTTGATAGCTTTTCTCTGTGTTTCTCTCTATAATACATCTGTTTCCCCTAAGAGGAGATCAACTACCCATACTCTTAGTACACATAATGGTTGAGCCTGATTTCAGCCAAAATGAGGCCAGAAGGACTACTATATATGGCACGCTGGACTTTCCCAGTATTATTGCCCAGTATTATAGGTTTTATATTTACTGCAATGGTGAATGTGAGAAGGACCTGTTGTGTGTTCTTCCCTGCTCTGATCAGAGAGGAGCTATCTTGCTATCATCCTGCCCAGGCAAAAATACTTTAAGCAATCTAAAGTGACTAAGTTAATATATAACATTAGAACCCATTCAAAGGAGTTGAACATATTTTGATAGTTCAAAATATTCCATTTTAATATAACAATAGACATTCAAACTTTAAGAGGGAATACCATATTCAAAGCTGTGGCCCCTAGACCTTGTAGTCTTCATTTTACATTAAATAATCTCTCTCTTACAATTATCACTGCCAGGACTCCTATATATCTTCTATTACTATAGCAACAAAGTAGTTCAGTTAATCTAATAAGGCAATATTCAATTACCTGTGTTAGGGGGAAAAGATATACTTTCTCTTTCTGCCAGAATCATTATTGATTAAATGGAGAAGGGTTAGAAAGAGCACCTGTAAGCCCAGATTTTCAGGCTTCTTGAGCCAAGATTAAAGTAGAGTTTGGGCAAAAAGTTGATTCTTGCAATTCTTCTAGTTGGTGGACTGAGCACTCAAGCAAATCACCAAGTTCAGCAAATTCTCACTTGGGGGGGAATCACTTGAAATGTTGTCATGCAAGTTAGCCCTAAACTTATAATTACACTATCTGACCTGTGAATTGGTGTAGAAATATCAAATATGGAGACATGAAAATTAGCTCGGTCTTGGAACCTTGCCCCTAAAGAACATTAGTCTCTCTAATAATAAATGTAGGCAAGAAATAATTACTGCAGTGCTAGTAGTTGTGAAGTGATGTTCCCAAGAGATAAAATGGTCATCTTGTGAGAACTAAACTAAGAAAATCAAGTCATCATTAAATGTTAAAGGACACATTCATTTTTTGAGCAATACACAAGTGCAATTAATCAGGCTTTTGGCAACTAGTACTGCTAAATAATAGTTTCATTTGGATTTTTAACCCTTAAGTATGTTCTAAGGGATTCGAATTTCCACCCTCAACAGAGGGTACCTTTTCCTCTACTCATGATTGCCATTCAATAGACAACTTTATTGCTACTCATTTGTTTGCAATAAAATCTCAGAGGTCATCTCTGATTCCTCTCGCCCAATCCATTACTAAGTCCCGTCATTTCTATCTCAAAAAACATCTCAGTCTGATCCCCTCACTCCATCTCTAGGACAACTAGATTTGTCTGGGCCACCATCACATCTCAGTTGGTCAACTACTGTAGTCTTCCTGTTGTATTCTGTCTACCTGACAGCCCATCTCCACACTGTAGCTTAAGTGTAGACCAAATGATAGTCTAGATTCATGTCCACCCATCAGTGGCTTCCCATAAAATCTCACCTCCTTCTCATGGTCTACCCGACCCTTCAGAATCTGGCTTCTACCTGATTCTCTAATCCCCTCTCAGTCTCCCCCACCTGCTCACTTTGTGACCTCCTTTATGTTCTTCAAAAAATGCCAAGTGCATTAGTTTTCTGAAGCTGCCAAAACAAATTACCAAAACTGGGGTGACTCAAAACAACAAAAATGTATTCTCTCATAGTTTTGGAGGCCAGAAGCGTAAAATCAAGTTGTTGGCAGGGCTGCACTTTCCCTGAAGGCTCTAGGGCAGAATCCTTCCTTGCCCCTTTCTAGCTCCTGGTGGTTCCAGGTGTTCCTTGGTTTGTGGCAGCTTAACTCTGCTGGTCTCTGTCTCTGCCTTCACATGGCCTTCTCCCCTGTGGTTTTGTCTTCTCCTCTTTTGTCTGCTTTAAGGATACTTTTCACTGGCTTTAGTCAATCCAAAATGATCTCATTTCAAGATCCTTTACTTAATTACATCTGCAAAGACTTTCCAAATAAGGTCACATTCACTGGTTTTGGAGCATGCACAATTCTTTTTGGAAACCACCATTCAACCCAGGATACCAAGGGCTTTTTTCCTCTACTAGGAACACTCTCATCTCAGGATTGGACTTATCATTTAGGTCTCACCTGAAATATGGCATACTGTCCTGACTCAGTCATTCCGTGGCGATCTGACCCAAATGGCCTCCCCTTGTTACTTTTTATGCTCATCATGCTGTATATTACCGTCACAGTGTCCATCAAAACATAGGAAGTTTGTCCTTTTTATTTACTTGTTATTGTCTGTCTCTCATATGCTAATGAAATCTCCATGAGGGTGTAAAGCCTGACTGTCTTATTCACTGCTGAGTCCCTAGCACCTAGCACAGTGCCTGGCATGTAATAACTGCTCAGTAAATATTTATTAAATAATAAATTTTGTCCTCACAACAACTACATGAAGTAGGATGAAATCAGCTGTCTGAGGATGGCTTGGAGATAGGCTAGCTCACAAATCAAATCTGTATCTAACTAAGAGGACCAGGACACAATCTCAAAAACACATGACAGAGTTACTATTGATATATTAAGAGGCTGTTTAATCAATTATATTGAAATCTCTCAACAGAAGGAAAAGTCTTTTTCCACTTCCATCAATAGAAAAAAGCTAATCTTGTCATCCAGAAAGTGGGAAGCCTTAAAAGAGGAAAACAGCAGTGTGTTTCCAGAATGTTCCAGGTTGCTCTTTTAAGGATCACAAAGAGTCAGGACTGAGGATATAACTTACAGGGCCCCACACAAAATGAAAATACAGGGTTACTTGTTAGAAGAGCGGGAAAATGTGTCACTAAAGGTACTAAAAAAATTAGGTGTTTCCTTTCTTCTCTGGATTTTCATGGTGATTTTCATTTACTATTTAAGGTCTTTCTAAATGAAGAAAAATTAATATTTTAAATTATTAGCATGAATTTTACTGTTGTTTATCTTGTCATATTATGCAATGTTTTGAATGTAAATATAAGAGCATTTAACTTATATGTTTAATCACCAGAATTACATATTATGTAGCTCATACATACATGTGTATTTCATTCTTACCAGAAAAGTGGAAACACAGCACAAAACTAACTCAACTGTTTTTATTTCACTTCTTAATACATGCATATTTTATCAACACTTTCTAGCTTCAGCTTACCGATGAGTGAGAAAAGACTGAAATGAAAAGGAATTATAGGCTGCTCTATCTTTTTCCTTCTATGACTATTTTCAGCATATGTGATTAGTTAACACAGGGGAGTAACATAAGAAAGAATATAATAGGCTTCCTTGGTCATTTGTGTTTCTCACAACATCACTGCCTTCTTTCTGCATTCTAAGCAAGTTCTGGTTAGAATAGAAAGAGTGGCCTCTTGGGCTGCCAGTGCCCTGCTTACTCAGTACAAGTAACAAGCTTTGAGTCTCTTTGAATTCCCAAACATCATGGGTCCACTGGAATTGTGTGCTCATGGAGCACCTTGAATGCATCGCAGAAGTGGAGTGACAAGAAACAGCAGACACACATACTGCATGTATCTCCTCTGCTCACAGACATGCTCCAATTGCCCCATCAGACTTAACTTACAAAACACTAGTTCAAAGACAACATTATTAAGAATTTCAAGACTACAACAGCAGAGCATTAAACCAAGAGTAGGTACCTTCCGAGTGCGGGCCCTGTATGAATGCATGCCCTTGAAATCAAACCTGCAATGAGTACTCTGATATTCTAGGCCAACAAGCTCATACTGTGGAGATAGATTCATCTCAAAATCATCTTAGTGACCTGAAGCATTAGGCGGATGCAATCAATTTCCCTTGCACCTATAATGCATTCTTACAATTCTAATTTGTCATCCATATCCACTTTTTTCCAAGTAGCAAAGAACAATTCATTCACTCAGAAGTTAAATTTCTCACTATAATGTAATATTGTCATTTTGTTGTATGCATAAGACTTATGAAACAAAGATAATGACCAGAACTTGATCACCCTGAATTCACTGCCAAAATCCAGTTTTCTGGACCAATAAAGATAAATATTACACAATGACCAAAGCTGATACATTGAAAATTCAACAGTGCTGCATATTCATTTCCAAACAACCATCCAAGATCCATGTCTCCATTGTTTCACCTTGTACTCAAAGGAATTTTTCTCCTAAAATATTTTACATGAAGCTTGCTAATACCAAGTGATATTAGTAATGTAACATGAGGCACATTTTTAACCAAATGTTTAATTCATTGGGAAGATGTTGAATATGTGGACTCAAGGAAAGATCACTTAGCTATGATTTTGCTCACCTGAATTGTAGTTTCCAGATCTACTTCATGCTGGCAGGGTAACAATGGCAAGTTTTAAAACTCCTCCATGTTTTGAATTCCGCATTTGCAAAATATGGGCTTTAGAATAAATAATCGTTGATATTCCTTCCTGATTTAGAGTTCTATAATTCAATAGTACCCGAGAAACAAACTAATGATAAGAAAAAAGCATGTGCTCTTATCACCATGCGTTTGATGCACATATGTGCCTCCTATACATCTCATGGGACCCAAGGATGAGGCCATCTCCAAGGGGATAAAGAGTATTTTCAGAGGAAGGTGAGAATAAGAGGGTCATTCATCTGAGATGTGATTAGCAAAGGTGTATTTAAATCTGTGCTATTTTCTGAAAATTCTTTCTGGAAAACAAAGTAAATTATTCTCCCTATTAAAAAAATTAAAACTAAAATCGTGAAAATAGAAAACATTCCCAGAGGCTTTTCGACAGAAATTTTTGTGGGTTTTTTTTAATCTTACATGGGATTATGAGTGTATACTTTTTCCAGAAGCCTGTAGGACTGTCCATCGACTCCTGTGATAGGCTGTCTAATGTTTCAGGCAAGAATGAGAAGAAACAATATTTTTCTACCACTCTAAATTGTGCCTAAGAGTTTTTAAAGAGTTTAGCTTCCCAGGTTACATCATCCCAAATCTGGACCACAAAAGGTAGCTTTCTCTCCTACAGTTATTGCCAATCTATAGTAGACATATTTAATATTGCCTCTCTTTGACACACAAAAACACATGCATAAGAGTCATAAAATTTGTCACTGGAGTAGACTTGATTAAGCCCTTCGTCTGATACTCAGTTGTGAATCATTAATCAAGTCATTTAACTTCTGTGCGCTTCAGCTTATTCATTTTTAAAAGAAAAAGGAACGGAGGAGATGACTCATTTATTTAATTGAATCCATTCTACTGAGTCTATTCTGAAATTCTAAGAATTTACAGTTCCCAGTTTATATTTTCTATCACTTTGGAATTTTGATTAATGATTTAATTTTAAATTATACTTGGATTTTTATAATCACAATAATACATTTGCATGATTCATACTTGGATCCTAAGTAAAATTTTATAACCCAAGTCTATACATATTCCAGTAAGCAATAAGATGGTGCATCAACAAACAGAATTTCATTTCCAAAACAACAATTGACGTTGCGTATTGAGTGCTTTACATTAGACATTTACATATTTTAATACCCAAAATATATTTGAAATGGATATAGTTATTTCCATTGTCCAGTTGAAAAAACTGAGACTTAGAGACGGTTACTTACCCAAGGACCCCATAGCCAATCACTGGCAGAGTCAGGATTCTAACACCATCCCTCTGTCTCCATCCTTGTAACTAAGTCTAGATTACACCTACTATATCTGTCTGTGACAACCAACAACAACAAATGAATAAAATGATTTTCTAATCACAGATCAAACAAAATCAATGCAATGATAGAGATTTCCAGCCTGTAAGGAAAAGTTATATAATTTTTAAAGTCTTCCATAAGTATTGTTTTTCTTTAAAGAGAGAGAAAGAGAGCGAGAGAGGGGTGGGGGGGAAATAATCACAATTAAAGCAAGCTGAAGAGCATTTGAAACTCCAATCATATGACCAGTAAATTGTAAAGCTTAGTTCTTTTTTATTTGCTGCTTTCAAAGGGATCTAAAGACATATAACTAGGTTCAGTAGGCAATTTACTACCAATATAATCAAGAGGAGAAAAAGTTAGGAAATAAAGAGAAATCGTTCATTAAATATTCTCTAATTAAAGTATATCATGCCCTTTTTATACCACTTGTAACTAGGCAAAAGAAAGCTCTTTTTGAAATAAAGGGTATTTGGCTAACATTCAAGATACATTAAAATATAATGTCCCCAATTAATAAAATGGTATGAAATTTGATTGCCTATAACAGTCTTTTTATGGGAAAAATAATAATACTCTGTAACTTAAGAGCAATAATATGAAATACACCTGTAAGTCATTAAGAAGTCTTTTGTTATGAAACTTTGAAATGCTGATGAAGCCCTGGTATCAGCAAGTATATCATTTTATTGCAGCTATTCAAGGCCCATAGCAATTCAACAGAAAATTAATTAGTATCACCTCATCATAAATCTCAACAGTATTAGCTAAAATGCCAATTTTGTAATCACTTTTCATTAAAGCCAAAAATACTAATTAAAATTGATTTTTGCCTGTGCTTTGGTAAACGGCGGCCAGTTAATGGCTTTCCGTTGTAATGCAGACCTTTACTTAAATTAATTTTGGATGTTGTCTCTTTTCTTTTTATAAAGATAATGAAGTGTGAAAGGATAAGAGATGTGAGTGCAGAAAAGGGCAGTTGACATGCAGAAAGAACAGTGAAACATAAAGAATTCTGGGGCTTTTGTAGTAGCACAGCCAGACTCCTTTATAAGTAGCTTTTGACTATGTTATTACATAAGCAAAAATAAATAAGTCCTCTTAACATATAAGTGATAAGAATTCATTACTATAAGTTATTTCAATGATTAAATAACACATCTCTTTTGAAAGAATTTTCTGAAGGTCATATCCTTATTTGTGTAATGTGAACTATTTGTAAAATGAAAAACCCATGAACTCAGCCCATGTTTGGAGGATCATTTGGAATCAATCGAGAACAATTTAAGTCTCAATGTATGTTGAATGGAAGGTGATATCTAAATAAATGTCAAATCTGTTTCATTAGTTTTAAATAGAGAAATAACAAACCATAAATCTCTTAAAGGTTAATCCACAAAGGATCTACTTTTCTTTTAACTTTTTAATTAATAAAAATAATTAAATGGTACTAAAGTTGAGTTTTGAGGGGCATCAGGATGGGATAAATGAGAATGAAGGTCTGGGTTTTTCCAATAAGTAATGAAGGACACTGAGTCACTTATAGTCAGGTTCTCTGAGGAGCCAAAAATTAGAACCAGAAACCACATGGGCAAAATCAAGTTCAGAATTCTAGAGTTCTATAAAATAAAATAAAATAAAAAGAGAAGCATCATTAAAAAAGAGAGATTATAAAATTAAGATTAAATCTCAGAATCTTAGATTAAATTCTAAGATCCCTAAGAGGTGGGAATGGTGCCCAGATTCAGAGACCTGCATGGAACCTCTACCATTTTCTACAAGGTTCTGTGATCTGGAGACTTTTACTTCTTACTCCCAGCCTCATCCTTAACTATTACAACTACAAATTTACACTTTCTGTTCCATTCTCATACAAAACCAAAATACATTTCTTCTTAAGGCATTAGGAGGATAGCAATCTTAATAAACAAATATACTCTAAAAGTGAATAAATAATAGTTGTAAATCTCAGGTTTAGTTGCAATGTGTTAACACAAAGAATTATTTAGTACACCCTTGACATTAGGGCAGAATAAATCCTGACCAATACGATTCTCCCAAATCAGAACTATCACTATACCAATTAGCTTTCATCCCCAAATGGGATTCAATATGACTGAACATTTCAGTTTGGATAATGAGTTCATAATAAGATCACTTGGGGCTCCCTGTAGATTTGCCTAGCTATTTCCTTATGATCTCTTTATTCAAGTATATTTTGCTTACATAGCTAGGATCATATTTTAGAATCTGATTTCTAAGCCTCACTAACAGAATATTCAAAAGTTCTACATGTAAAATAGAAGGGGTGTTTATGATTACTGTTTGCCACTAGACTGTTAGATATCCCCAGTTTCTAAAATTTCTCCAAATTTACATCATCATTTTACATCCATTTTAATAATATAGAAACCAGTGCCATTATATTGTTCTACATAACTCTAATCTGAAGTGTGTGTGTTCAGTTAATTTTCCAAGCAGTATCCCAAACAGTGTAAATAATTTAGTGATTGTTGGCAGTATTTTGCCACGTATTTGAAGTGGTCATCAAACATAGAAAGAGATTCTATTAAACTGGGTTTGAGTAACATAGGATAAGAAACACTTGTGCTTGTCACGAGAAATAGAGCTAAACCAGAAAAAAAAAATTGAGTGAAATATCTTAGAAGCAACTTTAATCTCCATGATCTAGAATCCAATTAAAACTACAATATCCAACTGGCTTCCTGAAATTGACTAAAGAAACATAGTGAATTTCTATCATAATTAGCACTTTTCTTGAATTTGTAATTTTTACTGATCATTCAAATACCTGCGGTCAATTAATGGTTTATTTTTGTTTAGATGTGATATATATCGCCTGAGCCCTTGGATATTTGAGAATGTCTTTCTGTTGCCCAAAAACACAATTCTTTCACTTTATTGTGCATTTAGTGCTGCAGAAAAGTTTGAGGCTAGCCTTTTTTTTTTTTTGTCCTTATGGAAATGACCTATTCACCTTTCCCCAAAGAAGGAGGTACCAGATACTTTTCCAATTTCTTTTCTTTTTTTAATTTTGGAAGGCTGTATTTAGATGTGGACTTGTGTCAATGATTTTTACATAAGTGAAAAAACATTTTTCAATTCGTACACTAATTTTTTTTCAATTTTAGTATATTTTCCTCACTTAAGACTATGGTTATTGTTGCTAAGTGTTCCAATGTTTACATCAGGTACCCTATGATTACCAAGTATTCTACATGTTCTTTTTCTCCCTATACTTTATTTACTCACATTTTTTTTTTTTAGCTGAGCCATACTGCTACCTGTTGGCAGCTCAGTGGCTGCTCAGCTCAGGCTGGACTCAAACCACTGTTGCTCAGAGCTCAAACTCTTGAGCGAGCTCTTAACCAACTGAGCCACTCGGCCGGCCCCACTCACTTTTTTTATACCTTCATTCTCTCCAATCTCAGAGAGCTTCTACCAGTGCTGTCCACCATCACTGTTTCAATTCTTCTATAGTATCAATCCTGCTTTTCATTACACCAGGTAGCATTCTGCCTAAGTTGATCGCTTTTCTCTGTGTTTCTCTCTATAATACATCTGTTTCCCCTAAGAGGAGATCAGCTACCCGTACTCTTAGTACACATAATGGTTGAGTTGATTTCAACCAAAATGAGGTTTTCTTTCCCATCATATTACCTTTCCATCTTATTCTCTGTTCTCCTAATGACTTTGTGTTTCTGTTTAATGGAGACCAAATCTTTTTAGTGCTTTAAAAGATAATAGCTTTCTGCAACAACATGGGTGGACCTAGAGACTATTATGCTAAGTGAAATAAGTCAGACAAAGACAAACACCATATGACCTTACTTATATGTGGAATTTAAGGAACAAAATAAACAAAACAGAACCAGACTCATACATACAGAGAACAAACAGATGATTGCCAGATGGGAGGAGATTTGGGGACAGGTGAAAAAGGTGAAGGGATTAAAAAATACAAATTGGTAGTTACAAAACAATCATAAAGCACAGCATAGAGAATAATGCTGCAACAACTGTGTATAGTGCCAGGTGAGTACTAGGCTAATTGGGGGGGGGGGTGTCACTCCACAAATTATATGTGAATGTCTAACCACCATGCTGTACACCACAAGCTAATATAAAATATGAATGTCAACTATAACTGAAAATAATAATCCAAAATAAATAATAAAAGTTATATAATCATAAAACAGCCTTCTAAAAAAAGATAATAGTTTTCTAACATTTTTACTAAATCCCACCACACATCATTTTAAATGAATGTCCTTTCTCTAACATTTCTGGATATGCTTCCTGTCTTTATTTTAGAATATATTTCTGAGTTTCCTCATTTATAGTTTCCTCCTGCTGATAAAATTCACATTTTCCATAACTAAAATGTTCTAAAAGTCAGAGATCATAGGTTTCACCTGGCCTTCCTCTCGATTTGAGTGTCAGTTAAATCTCCTTCTCAGACATAGGATGGCTTTATGTACACAGTTCCTAATTATCAGTATGTAGCAGACTTTACTTCATTGTAGGTCTGTTGGGGTAAAATAGAGTCCGTTCTTATCCCTGCTGTCTGATATTCCAAACAAATATTACATATGGAAATCTACAATGTTCTGAAGGTAATGCTATTGGGGCTCTTTATGCCTTTGCTGAGAGAACTAACTTCTAGAGTATCAGTCATCCCCAAATACCTTGTTCTTTGGCTTTCAAAAATCTGTGGTCTTTGCATAGATAAAGCATTACTGATAGTGACTGGATATTACTCAATATCACACATATACTAAAATATTTACAATAGGAAGAACCCTACCTAGGATCCTGGGTAGTATTAAAGTTCTAATTATTTTAAGGAAATTTTAGGGGAATTTTCCCAAAGTCACCTTTCTCCCTATTTTTACAATGAAGAGAGAAATAATATTCATAATGTCAAATAACAAACATCAATTAGACAAGTTTTCGACACTACTTTACATTTTTACTCTAGGTAACACATAACGAACTTTTGTTTATCACCAAGATGGAAAGAAAAACTGATTCCTATTAAAGGGGAAACAAGCAAGATGAGTCCTTGATCTACCTTTTTGGCTGGACAGAGATTCTAGATCACAGGGGAACCCTGGCAGAGTACAGAGGTCTCCCTGAGATGAACAGATAAAAGTCCAAGGAGGCCAAGGTGGCTAGAGTTCATAGGGCAGAGCGCCAGAGAGTAGAGATGTGCACAGAAAAAGTGATTCTGAAATATGCAGAGGATATCTCTTGTGTCTTCAGTCAACTACTGATCATTGCACGTGTGAGGAAACTACTCAAAGCAGGAAACACACCCAAAAGGGTTAGAGGTAATATTCTTTAGAGCTCACATATGCCAGCAATAGTGTGTGCTCTCACTACCCAGAGTAGAAAAATTTCATAGTTCACAGGCCATCAGTTGGAGTGCTCAGAAGTGCTGAGGTGTCACATCAATAATGGGGCAAAATCAATCCAAGACTACAGGCTGCTCTGATCCCACCTTAGAAAGCTTAAAAGTAAGCCTCTAAAAGATCAAACAGTTCCCATATAACCTAACTCCATTCTAGAAAAAAAGCTCGAGAATATTTATCAGAATAAAAATAACTAGCACCCAACAAGATAAAATACATAATATCTGGCAACCAGTCAATAATTCTCAGACATGCAAAGAAGGAGGAAAATATAACCCATAGCAAGGAGGAAGAAATCAACCAATAATCAGAAATGCCAGATGGTAGAATTAGCAGATAAGGGTATTACAACTAGCATATAACTGTCTTTTACATATTAAGAAGGTGGAGGTAAGATTGAGTGTTTTAAACAGATCTGAAAGATTTTAAAAGATGCAAACTGAGTTTCTGAGATTAAAAAAATTCAATCTCTGAAATAAAAAATAAACTGAATGAAATTCATGGCAGATTCTGTTCTTTTGGAGAACCCTAATTCAAAAGCTTAAAAGCATCCAGAGTGGGGGGAAAAAATCCATTATATACAGAGAAACAGGGATAATAATGATAGTAGATTTCATTCCAGCAAAAACAATGCAAGTAGTGGAGCAACATCTTTAAAACATGAAAAGAAGAAAACTGGCAGCCTAGAATTCCATACCAAGCAAAAATCTTTCAAATCAAAGTCCTTCAAAAAGAAGGAACATGATACTAAATGGAAAAATGGGTTCACACAAGGAAATGAAGAGCACAGAAGACAGTCAACATGTGCACAAACATAAAGGATAATATAAAAGTGACTTTTTTCCCAGCCCTCCACTAGTGAAATCTCCCTCTCTGTAATATTGTAAAGGTCCAAGCAGAACTTAAGGTTTTCCCCTCTCCATCTTAGTATAGGGGGTGGGCAAAAAGATGCTTATCTAGAGATGACTGCTTCATCTGAGATGACCTACTGTGGTACAGCAACGAGGTCTCTCTGAATTACCTAAACAATGAGCCAGCTGATACCATCCCTCCCCTTCTCTATCGAAAGAGAGACTATACCTGAACTCCAATTCCCATGTTACCAATGGCTTTCTCCTCCTTGGAGAAGGGACTTCAACTTCCTATGGAGCCCTAAAATCACGTAGGTATTGGGCTACAAGTTTTCCAGACAATTTATGTAAACAGCTGGCTTTTAAATCCAGACTTCCTGGTGACTCAGTAATTTGTTTGTAGGCCCACTAAAATGTTGCTCTCACAATTGTCCTGTAAGAAACCAGAGTGACAGGAAAATGGAGACTTTCTATGCTCACGCAAATCTACTCCGTATCAATTAGATTGCCTAGACTCTGGCATTTCTCCAAGAGATAAAGAGAATGCAGGTACCACATGCCTCTCGCATTCTTACTAGTCCTTCACCTGTAGGCTTCCCCCAGTAAAGCTTGATAGCTTAACCCAGACTGTGTGACATCGTAGAAGTCTTCACCAAAAAAAACCCTGATCCATGACAAGTGGTGGGGACTCAACCTGTGCCATACACACTATGTCTTTTATTCTCAAGATGATTTACAGTGATGACATCAGTTACCACACATTTTAGGTCATTTGGTGAACAAAATGGAGCATGTCCTACGGTTCTAACAAAGATCTTTCAAAGTGCCAAGTAGGCAAAAGTTTTATTACATAGTGAGAGAAATAAAGTCTACAAGCTATTTTATGCTTTCCTAACATTACCATCATTATAAATTATAGGAATCATTTCATAAGACCAGAACATCCTCAGCCTGTGTACTGTGCTTTCCTAGTGACAGTTTTGAATGTGTGCATTCCCAGAAGGAAGCACAGTCATACTGCAAATGACAGGAGGAAGGCAGTGGGCAGGCTTGCTGAGTCATTGCTGCAATGGGCCGCGGATAGGGTTTCATAGACCTTGCAGTCAGTGAAAATTCCTCTCAGACTCTAGAATTAGGTTGATGCTCAAACTTATTTTAAGTTGCTATAAGTTTTCTTCTTTGCTTCTATTTTTTTGGGGGAGGGGGGTTGTTTTTTGTTTTAAAGATTTTTATTAAAAAATATAGCCAACATGCAACACTACATCAGTTTTGGGTATACACCATAGTCGTTCAACATTTATATACCTAAAGAAGTGGTCACCATGATGAGTCTAGCAACCATCTGACACTGTACTATGCTATCACAATATTATTGACTATATTCCCTATACAGTGTGCTATATTCCCATGACTTATTTGTTTTATACCTAAAAATTTGAACCTCTTATTTCCCTTCACCTTTTTCCTCCTTTTTAAATTTTTCAATTACAGTTGACATTCAATATTATTTTATATTAATTTCAGGTTTACAGCATAGTGACTACACATTTATATAATTTAAGAAGTGATCCCCCTGACTAGTCTACTACCCACCTGGCACTATACATAGTTATTACCTTATTATTTACTATATTCTCTATGCTTTACTTTACATGCCCATGACTTTTTTAAATTAAAGTTTATTGGGGTGACAGTTGTTAGCAAAGTTACATAGATTTCAGGTGTAAAATTCTGTAATACATCATCTGTATATCAGTTCTCTTTCCATCACCATATATTTGATCCCCTTTACCCTCATCTACCACCCTCCTCCCCTTTACCCTACTTCTATGTTTTATAGGCATTTTTGTAAGAATACAGGAGACACTATGTCAATAGATCTTGAGTCATATGTTATTTTAAATAGAGGTCTTTGAACTAACCTTATATGTATGGGTCTTGATTTTCTTCTTTTATCTTGAATTCTTTCCCAGGATGTTCTCATGGTCCCTCATATAAATAGTCTTGATGGCTCCACCTCACTAGTTCTTCATAAATGGAGTTATATGACAGAACTTTGATAACTGCAAAATACAAATGGGTTATCACTCTTACAATTCCCCCGCTAGGAGTGAACAACTATATTCTAATCATCCCACGAGTCATAGTGATTTGGGCCCTCTAATCAGAGGTAATAAGACCATTAGCTAGTGGTATCTCACCGCAAATAAATCTACATATTGATTATTAATTTGAAGTTTCAAACTTATTTTATCACAGGATGCTATAGGAGAAATCAATTCTTTACATCACCTGAAGAAAACAAGAGAGTGATGATGGAAAAGTAACAGGTGGACTGGATGAGGTGTACCTATGAAAACATGGTGATTTTCAAATCATAAACATTAGCCAATCAGTGGGCCATAAAGTCAGTTAGTTGGTCTTGATAAACATTTTAAAAAATAAAATATGAGAGAATAGGGAAAACAGAAAAATCGACCTGCACTGCATATACTAGAAGTATACATGATTGTACGTTTGCATGGGATATATGTACTGGGACAAACTAATATTTATCTCTCTTGGTAAGTAATAAGCAAAAGCCAATTCCCTAAAATGTGATTCCAAGTTGAATTATTTTTCTGCTTCTGCCTTGAACACTGTTATATTCACAAAAATTGAAAAATGAAAAAAAATTTAATTTTTAAAAATTGGGTCATTTTACATATACGTTTCTAATTTTGTAAAAAGTATTTCTCAAATTTTCTAAAAGACAATTGACTTCAATCTAATTTACTGTTTTCAATGACTACATATTATGTCTTAGTATAGATCTACAATAATTTGTTTGATCACCTATTTGGGTAGTTTGCTTTTTTTTTTCCAGTTTTGCCATTAATAATCCTGTCAAAAACATTCTAAAATACACATGCCCTTAACTACTGTGATTGTATTGCTGTGGGCTAGATTCCCATAAGTGGGAGTACTCTTTTTTTTTTTTTTTTGAGCCATCCCGCCACCTGTTGGCAGTTCACGGCGGGAGTACTCTTAACATGGCTTACAAACTGACTCCTGAAGTCATTCCATAACATCCTCATATCTTCTTTTAGACTTGTTTTAGTTCTGGTTTTAAGTTTATGGACCTTTGCTGAAATTATTTATTACCTTTTCTTCAGAATCTTGGTATGCCAGTCTGGGTTCTTGGTTGCAAACAAAAGAAACCAACTTGGGTAACAAACCAGCGATATCCAATTGGGAAGTACATTAGTCACTAACAGTTGAGAGAGCACTGGAATATTAGACTCAGAACAAGGAACGAATGCATCCAAGTCTCACCAAAAGGCATCTGATGCCATACTAACCTCCACAGTGCTGGATATTCAACACTGAAGCCTTAAAAGTGTTTTTATTATCTACTAGTCTATTCCCTCCCTAAAGATTTCTTAGCCGAGGTAGCGAAGTCCCTTTAGATGAGCCTAGAACAGGCCACCTTATGAGTTTCTAGGGATCAGTCATACAGACTCTATATCCCCCTTAGTTCTCCAGAGTTAAGAAGACTGGGGCGTCCCATCCATTTTCTGATGCCTTTCACAGACATTAGAGTTAATAACTTTCACTACCCAAGACCCATTTATAAATTTATTTTCATATTTACCATTGCAAAACAAAAATTTTAGTGACACAATACAACTTTTTCTGATACAGTCACAAAAGTGCTCCCCTCCTCCCAAAGCCTCATAAATGACTTTGTAATGATCCTCCTACAGTTTTTCACTGTTTTATCTGGATATCCTATAACCAGCGAATGAAATTGTAAATGTCACCACAACTTATACATTAGAACAGGAAAAGAAAATAACAATAAAAAACAAACAAACAAACTAGCTCAACTGACTTAAAATATTAAAAACACAGCGAAGAGGAAAATACAAGCAGAGGCTATAGCCCAGTTCTCCAGTCGTCATGCAGTTGTCTTCTCTCCGCTATGCACTTGGCAGTCTCTTTGCCTTAAAACAGGAACTCTGCTAATCAAGATTCTTAGTGCGGGGCCGGCCAAGTGGTGCGATGGTTAAGAGCTGGCTTGGGACGCCAGAGGGCCCTGGTTCAGATCCCACATATGAGGGCTAGTGACACTGCCCTCTACAGCTAAGATGCTGAACAACAGCTCAACCTGGAGCTGGGCTGCCGTGAGTCGCTGGCGAAGGCGTAGGCTGCAGCCCCTGCTGCAGTGGGTTGCCATGGGCTACAGTGTGTGGCCAGCAGCCGCAGTGAGCGGCCATGCAGAAGCCTGCGACTGATCTGCCTCATCCAGGAAGAGCGTAATGATGGCGCCAACTTGGGCCAGTGAAGCAACGTCCTCCACAACTAGATTGAAGAACAAAAGGACAGTAACTTGTCTGTTCCTCTTCCCCCAATTCCTCAATAAAAAAAAATAAATAAAAGATTCTTAGTGCAGTATCTCAAACTTTTATTTCTAAGGAATGAGAACTTGATTGGTCATCTTTGCTGTGGTAGCAACTCCCAAATCTCAGAAGTTTGTAAGAACAAACATTATTTCCCCATCAAGTTACATGTAAGTTCCAAGTCAGCTGGGAGTTGGGTCTGGTCTACCCATCTGCTCTGTCTCCTCTTATTGATGGATCCAGGCTAAAGGAGCCATCATCCACCCCTTTCCTGATCCATTCAGTCTTCTCCTCAATTCACTGACACTTCCCTCCCCAGTCTCCAATAGGCTTTCACCCTCATCTCTCGAATGAGCCAGTTCTTACGAAGCACGTACAAGGTTAGGATGAGGAAAGTGAGGCCCTTGTGTTGGGTACAACATTTAAGGGGTATCAAAAATTCATCAGTTAAGATAAATAATTTTTATGGGAATAAAAAGTACAAATTGCCAGTTATAAAAAACAGTCATGGGGATGTAAAGTACAGCATAGGGAATATAATGAATAATACTGTAATAACTATGTATGGTGTCAGATGGGTACTAGACTTATCAGGGGGGCACTTTGTAACATGTATAAATGTCTAATCACTATGTTGTACACCTGAAACTATTATAATAGTGTATGTCAACTGTAATTAAAAAAATAAATTTCAAAAAATTAAAGTTAAAGCAAAAAGTCACATTAAACTTATCAAATGTTTAAAGACAGGCTCAGTATTACTCATATTTCCTTTTGCCTCAGTCTCCAACATGGTTCAGCACAGTACTATTACCAATTCTATCATAAACTTTTGATATTGTGTTCATTGTGGATTTTTGCATTAATTTTAATTTTTTAAATATCGCATTAGGATATTTAAGTGCATTAAAATACTGAGATTTTGGGCACCTTAGGCAAGTACCTCACTAGCCTTACCCTAGTCTTGGCCTTATTATTAAGACCACCAGTAAAAGGCATATCGCTAAAACCAGACTCAATTCTCAGGCCTAGTCTTCCTTGACCTGTGAGTAGCATTGGACATGAATGATCTCTGTCTTCCTTAAACATATCCTGCACATACGTAGCCTAGAGGACATGACCTCCTCAGATCTCCTAGCTCACTGAGCACTCCTGAAGGTTCTTTGCTGGGTCCTTCACATAGAAGCATTCTCTTAACATTGGAGGGCCAATATTTCTGTTCTCAGACTTCTTTTCTTCCTTTTTTTCTACTCATTCCCAGGTTATCTAATTGAGTTCCATGGCTTTAAAAGATGCTTTTATAATCATACAATTTTTATTTTGTTTATGTGGTGTATTGATTGATTTTGTCACAAGGGTGACAGCCCTGCCATTGTCATCAGATGTCCTGGGCCTGGGCTCTCACCTGATGCCCTGGGCAATTTCTGAAGCTCCAAAGCCACAGTCTAGAAAGTGAGATGCCAATTCTTACTCTGCATATTTCACAGGGGTGTTATGAGTCTCAGCCTAAATGGGATTCTTTAAATCAAACTCAAAATTTTTGATCACTTAGCCTGGGTTGGGAAACGTGCTAGGCACCAAGGATATAAATAAAAATGAATAATTTTTTTAAATGCTTTTAATATAAAAATTCAAATTTACATACTGTCTTAGTCCATTCAGGCTGTTATAACAAAATGCCATAGACTGAGTGTCTTTTAAACAACAGAAATTTATTTCTCACAGTTCTGGAGACTGGGCGTCCAAGATCAGAGTGCCAGCATGGTGGGGTTCTGGCGAAAGCCCTCTAGCACTTTGCAGATTGCTGGCTTCTCACTGTGTCCTAGCATGGTGGAAGGGCCTAGGGAGCTCTGTGGGGTCTCTTTTATAAGAGTACTAATCCCATTCAAGAGGGTTCCACCCTCATGACTTAAGCATCTCCCAAAAGGCCCTACTTCCTAATACTATCACCTTGGAGGTTAGGCTTTCAACATATGAATTTGGGGGTGGGAGGATACGCACATTCAGACCACAGCACTGTGAAGTCCAAACTTGTGCATCCAACTGCCTCTTGGTCATCTCATTCTGCCGAGTGTTTGCTCTTAGATTCATTCCCTGCTTTCCTGTTTCCCTCCATTCTGGCTCCAAACCACTTCATTCAATGGACTGCACTGGTAGAAGATTGGGAGGCAGAAGTAAAGTAAAAAATGGATTATTTCTACCCCTCACTCTGTTTCCTGTGGGGTCTCAAGCAGCAGATGCTTCTTCTCCATTGTCTCTGCTCCAGTTAGACTGCCCCCACATCCACTGAAAAACACTCGTCTTAGCTCTATATCCATAATTTTTGTAATTTTTTAACTCTGAGAACACTACCTCTTTTAGTGGAGCCTCCAGCCCAAAGATTGAAAGCCATTTGCTGCTGTAGCTGATCCCAGGTCTAAAACCTTGATTCTTTTCTCTTACACTGCTAACTCCAGCCATCAAAAAAACCATCTGGCTTTGTTTTAACGATATATCCAGAGTGTGCTTATTTCTCACCATCTCCCACTACTACCAACCCACTCCAAGACACCATCATCTCTCATCTTAATCATTGCAATTTTAGTCTCCTAACAACATCTGCTTTTCCACTTAGTGTATTCATTACACATACACCAGAAGGGTCCTTTTAAAATATAATTCAGATCACATCACATTTCTGCACAAAATTATCCATCTGTTTTCCAACTTACTTTGAGATGGCCTACAGTACCGTGTGTGATCTGCTGCCTTATCCTTATCCCTACCGCACCACAGTGTATCAGCTACTCGGACCACCTTGAAATGCAGATCACTGTTTTTATAATCTTCGCGTTTCCTCTTCCTTGTACTTGGAACTTTCTTCTCCCAGGTATTTTCATGGTGTGCTCACCCTGTTCCATCAGGCCTCTATTGGTGTATCGTCCCATCAGTTCAACCTAACCCCTCAGATTAAGTTACCATGTCTCACCCCTACCTCCCCTATTTCCCTTGACTCTATTTTTCTGCATAGAATTGATTCATCAAAATTTCATGTCATGTATTTAAATGCTTATTTGTTTATTATCAGTCTTTCCCCTAAGGACAGGAACTTTTTCTCCTTTGCTCACTGCTACATTTTCTGCTGAGGTTACTGAAACAAAACATGCATTCACTAGCCATTTTTGAATAAATAAATGAAGGAAGGACATTCCCATGTCACACCCATCACATTTAAGATAACTGCTTTCCAGGTCCTAGCAGCATAATATAATCAATATAATGAAACTAAGTGTTGATGGAATCCTGGGTCTAATTTTGGAGATGCAATACTAGCTTTTAAAAATCCTGGTAGCTTGTGCTCAGTAGAATAAAACAAATTTTAAAAAATCATTTTTCAGATAAAGTATTGCATACCAGATGTCAGGGTATGTTGATTTGCTCCAGTAAGGGGATCGCATTTGAAACAGCAGCTACAATTGAAGTAACCACCTGTCATTTTCTAGAACTCATCTGTCTTCAGCACCAGCCATATTGGAAAAATAAATGAGGATGAGATGTGAATCAACTACCCACATCTTTCAGGCATTTTATAGTGGCTAAGATCTCTGCTCTTCCTCAGTGATGTAGTATTTCTTAGGTCAAAATTCTACTTATCAGCTGACTCTCCACAAGCCCTTACCCTGACCGGTAGCCTGCAGTGTCCAGTGTGAATCCTAGAAGGTAGTGTCTGCTCACAGACAGTCTCAACTAATCATAAAAATGGCACAGTTGTAATAGCGAGTGGAAACAGGATAATTTAGAAAATCTTAGAATGAAGATTTACACAGTGGGCTTGTTCTTCCTCAAAGGTACTTTAAATTCTCTTCATTCATAGGCACTGGGTCATTGGATTGATTCATTTGACAAATCAGAAAAGGGCTGTAGATTCTCTAATAATATAATTCATTGGGACTCAGTTCAGATCAAGCAGGATCTTAGTGGACTGGTCAACTATTTTAATCCCCCCTACATAATATTGGATGCAGGTAAGCCATCCTGGTGCTAACTCTTGCTCACTTTGTCAGAGACAGTGACAGGCTGCTTCCCAACCTCTGCTTCCCCAGGATTCAACCATCCCTACTGCAATCAAAGAAACATCTTCACCTCCAGCATCTCACAATGTGCCCACACTGCAGAGAACCACCTCTAGAGCCCCTTTCCAGGGTAATGTCATTTTTCTCAAATTTATTTTTCAAGGCCTTGGCAATTAAAGTATATCCTGAGCTCCATGGGGTCATATTAAATGAATTCACCCCATTGCTTCAGTCTCCTGAAGTCTTTGAACCATTTCTTGTCCATTATTACCGTGAAATTTCTGGCATCTCTTTCATTAAATATGGGCCATCATTAAGTACAGGTTTGGATCAGCTGGCCAAACAATTAAAACCATCCTTATAGTGGAAATAAGGAAAGTTGCCTTAGTGAGGACTCTTCTAAAAATTAAGGACTTAAGGCATCTTCAAGCAAAAGAGAACAACTTTTTCAGGAAGGAGAGAAGAGGCTTGCATTGGGTACATAAAAGGTTCAGTGGAGTCTACTGTTTAAGCTTTTTCAAGTGCTTCACATCCTCCTAGACAATGCCATCCCATTCTCAGTTTCCAGGCTTTTGTCAGAGATATCAGAGACCAGAAATTCAACTGATAGACTAACTTATGAATTATTATGATCAAACTATACATTTGGCTCTTGACTAACCTAACTCTGTGGCTGCAAAAGGCTAGTGAATTGTTGGCAAGGTCATGTAACATCCATTCCTTGTGCTGAGAATCTAGGCACTTAATCCTTTTCATTCTCCTTCTCTGATCTGTGTAGTACTGTTTGAATAAGCCATACCACTTCACATTCTGAATTCCTCATACTTCTCCTAGTCTTCTAAGGCAACACACATTGGATTTCCAAAAGTTTTGTCTTCAAAGGGTATTTCATTATAATTGACTACAAGTAAAAATTTAAATAACTGTTTTACTACTGCATACAATGAATTTCCAGATTCCTTCCCCAGAATCTTAAGATTTTCATTGCCCAGTCCCTTTTATATCAGATTTCACCTATTTCCACCTTTGGTAACAATTTCTGTATCCTCGGTTGCAAACAACAGAAACCTACTCTGGTTTACTTAAGCAGAATGGGGTTTTCTGGAAGGACATT
>NW_017731650.1:1663404-1666309 GCF_001890085.2 Hipposideros armiger | reverse complement strand
CTGAATGCTGGGGCCCTGCTGCTCAGAGCTAGCATTGCAAGCCAGCTCTTACCCAACGCACCACTCGGCCGGCCCTCATGACGCATTTTTGCAACAAAAAACAGAAAAAAATACATCATGACTTTTCCGACAACCCAGTATTTGGCTGCCCACATGGTGTGGTTGTAAGACCATGATTTAGGGTAGGAATTCCTACAACCCTCATCCCCAATAACTCTGAACACATGCCTACAGTCAGACCAATTTATAAATTATTATCACTCATTTTATTTAAAGCTAAGATCCCTATAAATACATCTGTATCTTTAGGAGAGATGTTATTGGTTTATTTATACATGGAAGTGACTTCTCATCTCATTTCCTTTGATGAAAAAGAAAATAAAGAGACCATAAGAAGGCTAAAGAAATTAAGAAAAGTGACAAAAGGAAGAAAGCATGATGGAAGACATAACATGTTTGACCCACTTCATAATTTTTCATGCACGGTTCTAAACCAGACCAGGCCCCAGAAATAAAAAGCTAAAGTGAATTTATAAAATCTCCTTTCATTTTTATCATCAAAAAGAGATATATCATCTACCTTAGATAATAAAATACATATCTGTCTGTAAACTGAGCTGGGCTATTTCTTTGAAATCATTTATTCAACAATATTCAACAAATATTTATTGGGCATATGTTGTGTAGTAGTAACTGTCTAGGCATTGAGGATGAAATAGTTAACAAGACAAACCTAGCTCTTGATCTTATGAAGCTTATATGTAAAAAGAGATAATAAACAAGTTATGTAGACGGAAGATGATAGATGATAGATGATAGATTAGATAGATAGATAGATAGATAGATAGATAGATAGATAGATAGATAGATAGATAGAGTGTTAAAAGGAAAAAAGGCACTGTGACAGAAAATAACAAAGAGAGGGTAGCTAATTGACTTGAAGTTTCAAAAACCTTCCCTACAGACAGATGACATTTAAGTTGAGATCTGAAATATGAGATTTCTTCCACTTTTTTAATATTTTTATTGATATGGATTAGAGGAACTGAGATGACTTTGGGATCACAGAAACGTACAGAATTGAGGATCAAGTTAAGACAGAACAAGGCAGTGGTTAATATTAAAAGACATCACTCTTTATCTGAATGTTTGTTTTCAAGCACTCATTTCAAGATGAAATTCTCATTTCTTAATTTAAATATAAAAATCTATGAATCGTATCAAACTTTAAGTAATTCATAAGTGGTTCCCCTATGTAACTATAAAGCAATAGTGTCATCATTAATAATAATAATAATAATTTGTACTTCACTTTCAATGATTCCCAAATCTATAATTATAAGAAAATTATTTAGGCTTGTGCCAAATTAGTTTAAGAAAACTAATGAGGCCTTTTGAGCATTTTGAGCCTTGCCTCTGCTTGGGGCCTGCTCCAAACTCTTTGGAGTGTACTTTCTCTTCTAATAATGGCCCTTGAGCCATTCTCTACTGCTCGGCCCGCTTCTGCGTCTTTGAAATGTATGTTTTCTTCTAATAAACTTTCCTTTTCTGCAATTAAAAAAAAATAATGAAAATGTATATTATTTCTGAAAAGAAATTTCTAAAGTATTACTTATTTTGTTCTTGAGTTTCCATTGCTGAAACAAAAATTTTGTGAGACTTGATTTTAAACTTCATGTACTGCAAAAACTATAGTTTTGAAATCTGTCCATAAAAGTAATGATTATGTTTAACCTCTTGACTATGAAATTTCTTGTAGGCTCCTTGACATTTCATTAGCAAACTGTATCTTCCACATACCTCAGCACTAAATACATGCTTACTTAAAACTGATTTAAAGAAATCAAATGAATTCTATTTAGATAAAACATCTTTCAGTTCCTTTTAATCAGTTTCACACAAAAGAAGAAACAACTTTGGTGTGTTAAGGAAGCAAAGGAGTGGATTTTCTGAATGTTACTGCATAAAAAGAGGGAATGTCACATGTATTATAACCCCACCATGAAGTGGAGCTGTAATCTCACCGTGCATGTGTTCCATCTGCCATCAATTAGTTCAATGAAAACAGGCTAACAGTGCAGGAGTGATTAGCAGGCAAGATTAAATTCACTTCAGTTTTAATTACAAATCTTTGCCCTTAAAGTTTTATTGGCTTGAAAGAACCCCTACTGTTCCCTGTGTCTCCTCCACAGTTGATATGCATTTTCTTTTTTCACTTTGAAGTTATTAATGCATTTTATGTGGTACTTATTTTCTAATTGCAGACTTTACCCATGAATATTACTGATATGCCCACATGCTAAAATACACATAAGTAAGACTACTCAAATCTTACTAATTCAAGTACAATGATCCCTAGTAGCAAATTCAACATCTGTTATATGTAGAGAACTCTGAGGTTTACATATGTATACTGGACTTAATTGTTTCATTCATTGACTAATTTCTTCATTTATTCATTTAACAAACATTAACTTAGTGCTATTATGTCCCTGAAATGGTGCTTAGGATACATAAGTGAACAAAAGAAGCAAAAATCTCTAACCTCACAGGACCTATATTATAGTAGATGGAAATAAACCAATTGCTATGAGCTGAAAAACCAATTGCTATGAGCTGAATTGTGTCCCCCAAAATTCAAATATTGACGTTCTAAATTCCTGTACCTCTGGATGTAACTATATTTTGAGATAGGGTCTTTAAAGCAGTAATTAAGTTATAATGAGGTCTTTTGGGTGGGCCCTATCCAATGTGAATGGCGTCCTTATAAGAAGAAGAAATTTGGACACAGGTATGCACACTCAGAGGAAAGACCATGTGAAGACTAAAGAAGTAAACAGCCATCTACAAGCCAAGGAGAGAGACTCAGAATGAAACCAACCTGTCAACACCTTGACCTCAGACT
>NW_017731650.1:1660308-1661334 GCF_001890085.2 Hipposideros armiger | reverse complement strand
CCCCAGCACCATGTGGTGATGTACCCTGCCAGTTCCAGAAAAGAGCCATCCATAGACTTGCTATCTTCAGAATTGCTCATTTCAGTTCAGCAAGGAAACAAAGGAGCAAAACTTCCCTCCTTGAGGACTACCTTGGATTTGCTCACAAATCAAGCAGCAACTTCATTACATTCAATTTTTATGTTGTCTTACTTGTACAGTCCTCAATAAGCCAGTTTTCAAAACTTGATTTCATCTGAACTTCTAAGTCTTATAGATTTTACCAAAATTTGTGAGCTGTGCCTGGGTCTACTTTTCCTCCCTTGCTATTAGGCCTAAAGGTCTATGTATAGGACTATACATTTCAGAAGCAAAGGAAGAAAAGGATACCAGTTGTTCCCAGGCAAACAAATGAGGTCATGTCATTATCATGGTGAAAAAGATTTCCAAAATACACTGTAAGCATTTAGGTTTTGAATTTCTTCATTTGCAACTAAGTTAACTGAAAGGAAAAAAAAAGATAGGCAGATAGTTTTATGTGGAAATGCAGCAAAATATAGTCATATCAGAATCTCTGATTTCAGCACCGTGAAAAAATACATATTAAACATTGTGGAGCAGTCAAAGTTATTCCCAGAGTGGGGAAAAACTGTCTCCTGCCCTCTCTTTCACCATAGCTAATCACTAGTTTTTCATGCTTTGGAAAGCAGACATTCTGTGCCTTTTCCACTCCTTTCCAAGGCATGTTTATACTGCACAGAAATTCTTTCCAGGAAAGCCATTTGTATACTTTTATTGATCCTCACAGGCTCAGCATGAGAAAGAGAGATGGAATGTAAAAACATTTACATTTTGTGAATTAAAAATATTAAGGTCACCTAAGGGGTAAAGGTTAATTCCTGCTTTAAACCCTAGATCCTCTGACTCCCTTACCAATGTAATTAGTTAAGGAGAGACAAGAAGCCAGGGCATATCTACCAAGAATGATCCAGGGAACAAGGTCAGAAGTGTCAGATGCTGTACCTGCCCCAGCCAGCTGTGTCTTTG
>NW_017731650.1:1653364-1655053 GCF_001890085.2 Hipposideros armiger | reverse complement strand
AGAGAAACATAGGCAGAATGATGAAGAGAAATGTCAGGTCCAATTCCCATTTGTGAATGAAAGGGCCTCCTTACTTGCATTAAAATACCACCATCTTCAAATTTTCTTTTCTCCTCACATGGGACACATATAAAATTAGCAAAGTTTATCTGTTTTCGTTAAGCAACCTTCCCATAAATTACACGTATTTCAACACATAAAACACACAATTACACAATGCTTTCAAAGTTCACAAACTCTGCCTCCTTAACAGCTTAATGTTACTGTCAAGAAAGGAAAAGAGCCTGCCTGTGTAATCAGCTCCAATAACATGATATAGCTGTGACTGAATGCTATTAGTTACCATGGCAAATGTGCAGCATTATTGTCACAGGAAAGGTGATATAAGGGATAAGAGTATCTCCCCTCTCTGAGGTAGTAACCCACCAGCTTGCGTCCACAGAGCCTGGATGCATTTTGGGAAAATCTCTTTGTATCCATCCCCAAAAGCCAATGAAATGGAGATCCAGTTCAAGTAAGTTGTCTTACCAGCCTCTTCATAAGGAAGCAGATCAGCATAGCACTCTTTGGGTGGTACCATATACAGAAAAGAGAAGAACATGCCTTTAGACTCTCTCCATAACTTAGTGTCTTAAATATTCCGTCAAAGCAGTAAAAAACTATCCTTAATTTTGGCAAGGACCAAAATTAGAAGTACAAAGAAACCCTGTAAAAAGAAACCTAAGAAAGGCACAAAGAAACCTAAGAAAGGCCGTTGAAGAAGTGACAGGGGACTGCCAACCTAACTAGCAGCACTATAAGTAGAGAAATTCTTAGAGGATGACCATTCTAGAACTGTTTTTGAATGACCAGTGCAGGTCAAGTTTTACCCAATATTATNCAGAACTGCTTCAGAAATTGGCAAGAACAATGGAATAAGTGTGTTTGAAGTGAGGGGGACAATTTTGAGAGGGATTAATGGTAATGTGTCTTTTACTCTAATTTTTTTTTTAATTTGAACATTCACTGTATTTTGTGATCACACTTTGTATACTAGGTTACCCAAAGTTTAGCAATGAAGAACAACAAGCAGTTTCTGTGGGTCAGGACACCAGGCATGGCTTAGCTGGGTAGTGCTGGCTGAGGGTCTCTCAAGAGGCTATCATCAAGGTCTACACCTGGGCTGCAGTCATTTTAAAACTTGACAAGAAGAACATAAGCTTCCCAGCTCATTCACATGAGCAGTGACAAACTTCAGGTCCTTATGCTTGTGCAGTATATACAGTTTCCTGAATTATTGCCATTTTGCATATGAAAGTAAGCAATGGTCATTATGATGATGATTAAAACTCCAAAAATCTGTTTATTCACATCTCTCTACCTTCAGTGGAACTCATTTCATTCTTCACTTTAAAAAGTTTAAAATAAACAAAGAATGGCTTGATCTGCCTTCATGGCAGATTCAAACAAGATCAGACATATGGCCAAAGTATTGGGTTGTCGGAAAAGTCATGACGCATATATTTTTTTTTTTCACTTCATGGTCGGTGTGGAGGCCTGGCCACCGTACTGTATTTCTGAATCTGATTTTGAATAATATTGTATGTCAACTATAATTATATATACATATAATCATGGGTCATGGAATAGAGGGTAGGAATGGAGTCAATGGAATTGTAATAGACAAGCATGATATCGGGGGTGGGAGGG
>NW_017731650.1:1650927-1652912 GCF_001890085.2 Hipposideros armiger | reverse complement strand
ATACATGAGAAATAAACCCTTGTCTGTAAGCCAGTGAGATTCAGGCATTGTTAGCTACCACCACAAAGCTGATTAATACATCAGTGAAATTAAAAGAACAAAGATAAAAATAAAAGCCATATTTTTTTATTTTTGTAATATTAATTTTGCATTCCCTATGTATCTGTGTCTAAAGCATAATACCGTTTTCAATTAACTTCCAAGATTACTCTCATTTCTATTGGAGCATAGGCTAGGAACACATAGTTCATATTAATCAGGATAACAACTAGCATTTTTTACTGCTTACTATGTGACAAGCATGGTTCTAGGAACTTGTGCACAGATCTTGTAATTTCTACCTTACATCAACTCTACAAAGAATCATTTGTATCTCCATTGTTTACATAAGGGAACTGGTACTTAAAACGGTTGAGTAACTTTTCCTAGGTTGCATAACTAACAAGTAATACAATTAGGACTGAAGAGGCAAGTTATAACCAAGTCATGAAGGGAAACAGAAGGGTGCAATAGATCTGCCAAGCCAGAGCCATACGCTGACTCTTCCAAGAAATCTCAGAGTATTTGCGGTAACTACAAGCCCTTCTCGAACCAACTTCGAGCCTTTGTTACATGTGGGTCTCCTTGCTCTATTCCACATGACTGCCACCCTGACTTGATAACTGAACAAAACATGAGCTCCTGACCCCAACATAGCCACCTAAACTACACTTTTCTGAAACAGGATCCATGCCTCGTTAAAGGACAGCGACCTAAACATTGGCTAACAGCCAACAAGGTAACTTGGGTTGAGAGGTCTGTTCAAGAGAATTAACTTGGGCACATCACATCTTCTCTGCTGAGGAGCTGGAATGTGGGGTGTCCAGAGAGAAACATAGGCAGAATGATGAAGAGAAATGTCAGGTCCAATTCCCATTTGTGAATGAAAGGGCCTCCTTACTTGCATTAAAATACCACCATCTTCAAATTTTCTTTTCTCCTCACATGGGACACATATAAAATTAGCAAAGTTTATCTGTTTTCGTTAAGCAACCTTCCCATAAATTACACGTATTTCAACACATAAAACACACAATTACACAATGCTTTCAAAGTTNGGGAGGGGAGCAGTTAGAGGGATGGATGGATAGGTAGATAGACTGATGATTGAGTGCTAGCTTTCTGGTGTCTCTTCTCCTAAGGAGACAAATCCTGTCATATCAGGGCCACACCCTTATGACCTCATTTAACCTTAATTGCTGCCTTGCAGGCCCCATCCCCAAACATACCACGCTGGGGGTTAGGGCTTCAGCATGCGAATTGGGGGGTGAGGGGGGATACAAACATTCAGTCCACAACAAATGAATAAAAAACAGGCAGCCAACAATGAGGAAGAACCCAGTGTCCTATGCTAAGAGGAACTGAAGGGTTTAAAGAATAAAATTTAAATTCATTTTAATTATTTGAAGCTCTCAAAATGAAAAAGACAAAACAGAAATGGGGCTTGGCTTCATGTCTTATCACACATTACTTATGTAAATGTTGGATGATGATTAAAGATAATCAATCATTCAAGTAGACTATGCTTGATAGATCTATTAGGATGCAACTACAATTGGGAAGCACTTCAAAACACAAAAATTTGACTAGTGTTCATAGCTGTTACTTATATTTGTTGGCATCTCTTTACCTCCTCTTTATTACTCTAACTAGTTCCTTAAGCTAGACTATAATTTTTCATCATCAATTTTATTAAACTGATGCAGATTCATGCCCTAGATGACTAGCAACCCTCAGGTATCTTTTCAAACCAGTACTTATTTGAGTCATCTAAACAATTTCAAAACTGCTTCTTAAGGGAAAAACAAAAATTGGGTCCAAACATAAAGTAACCTTGAAGTCCATTTGCTGAAGATTATTAACTGTTTGCATTATTCACTAGCTCTCTTCCCTGTAAGAGGATGACCCACCCCCATCCATTTCCATATGACTTGCCAGTATTTCCT
>NW_017731650.1:1641717-1648591 GCF_001890085.2 Hipposideros armiger | reverse complement strand
ATGAATTAGTTGAACAATAACTCAAGTGGACAATTTTCATTTGAAAATCCTGCAACATGGTGACCTAGTTCACTAATATTCCCTCCTATCTCTTGTGGATGGTATTTTTGATTTTGTTTTAATATAGTGACTGACTTTTAGGAGCTCTCATAGTAGAGGGGAAAAAAATTAATGGAAGACATTATGTGACAAGAAGGAGTACACATACCTGAAATTTAAGAGAGCTCAGCTTTAGTTCCAATGCTTCTTCCTAACAAGTAATAAACTTTAACCAGTCCCTTAAGCTTCTTGGCCTCAATTTCCACAAGTGTACAATCACCTGCTCAATTAGAGGATGAATTAAGTTATTCAATAATCCTATGAATTAACAAAGGTGATGCCGAGTGCTTTAAAATTATTCGAAGAGGTATTCTTTAAAATTTTTCAGCAGACAAGGGACAGAGTGACAGCAATGCATTAGAAAGATTAATCTAGAGTATTGCTTAGTGAAAAAGTTGGAGGCTACTGCAGTAATTTAAGGATGAAATAAGGGTGTGACATGGAGACTGTCAATACAAATGGAAACAGAATGATATGTTAAAGGAAAAATATTTGTGATGACAAATGAGAACAAAGGAGCAGCAGTCACAATGTTATTCATTTTGGTATTTGGAAAGATGGTAATGCCACTCGCTGAATGCCTGAACACTCACACCATAGAGTCCAAATGACTAGACACCAATCAATCATTCCTGGTCCTGTCAGCATCTCTGTCTTCACCATGTCAGAACAGAGGAGCTGCAACATGCATTAACTTCAAATTAAAAGACATCACTTTCCTTCAACTGAAAAATAGAATACTAAAGATACATCTAGAACAATGCCCAACACATAGCAGGCGCTCAGTATTTGTTGAGTGAACCAGCTCCATCTGCAGTCAGGAAACCCTGTGGAACAACCTTGCAAAATACAGTGCTCTGCAGTATACCACACCTATGAAATCCGCAAAATATCCCGTGGCAAACCTACCTTATGGAGGAAATGTCACTGTCTTTTGCTACCATCAACAGCTCAAGAGAAAGAAGAAAAATAACATCTTCCTATTACCTGATCTTAAAAACTCTGACACATACTAAAAGAGTAGATGATTTATTCATAGCAAAGCTGTAGAGCTAAGGACTAAACTTCAGCTTGAGAGAATGAAAACAGCAGGATACTTTAAAAATAAAAGTACTGACTTTCAGCAAGAGCTGTAGCAAACTTTTAACTATTTGGGACAAATTTTCCTCTCTTTATTAGTGGGAGAAGGAAATTTTCAGTAAGAGAAACTAATAGCTATGCCAAGTTATATTTTTATATTCTTCCCACTAAAATCAAATGAAAGAAAATATCTCTTTCCATCACCTGAATCTTCAAAACCTAAGCATCAGCTTTTGCCTTAAAATACCCATTTTTTCTTTCTTTCCTGGCCTTTCTGTCTACCAGACCATAGCGCTGATTACAACCAACTAACTTATTCCTTTAAAAAAAAGGGGGGGGGAGGAGTAAAAGCATTGCATTCTATTACATTTTCTTCTCAGCCAAGTTATCTGCAAAAATTCCGATATTTGCCACTTTGCTAATATTTAATATGATTATTAAATATTTGGGCAAAGATATAGAATATCATGTTTCTCCCCACTTACTTATCCTCACTATTACACATTTGCCCTAGTACAGAGTAAATATGAGAACTAGTAGCATTACATACAACATACATAATAAATCTGGAAAATTCCCTTTAAATATTTTGCCAAACTGAAAATCCTGCTACTTCAAAATGCCCTTTTGTTGAAACAGTTGGATAAATTCTCAGAAGTCAATATATCTTCTAAGAACATCAGAAAGTGGTCCTTGTTAGTACTTTTACTTATGCTGTCAAAGAAGAATCTTGCTTCCTGAAAGCTGGACTAAATCATTATGCTTTTCATTTCACCTTGCTTAAATAAACAGAGCTGTTAAAAGTTGATGGATCTTTCATAATGCTGATGCTAAAAAGCTTAAGTGGAAGCACTGGAAATTTCAGACTTCCCCTAAAAAAGCAAGTTTGTTTTTAAGTGTTTTGTTTCTATCTCCCTCAAATGGTTGAGATTTGAATGCTGCATTTTTTTTCTAGTTATAACCCAGGAATGATTCGCATTATTAAAAAACCATACCTGGGGGAGAAAGAGAAAGCTCAAGCAAACTGTATTTGTGGAAAAGTGGACTCCTGATTAAATATAAAACAGATTTCAAAAAGAGGAGGTAGAAGACTGGGATTTTGAGATGGAATCAGTGGGGCTATTATGAAGAGTTTAAACATGGGACACAGATGAACAGGCAAATAGCTGCAGCACTAATTTATCATGAGCTCTGGCTGTAGGTCTTTCACAGATGAAACTTATCCAGTTACTTGAGGGAATAGTTGACCCACCAGACAACTTCCCTAAGTGGAACCACTTTTCTTTTCAATGGTTCTAATTATGGACAGTCCAAGTCAACCATATGAGAAATTTGAACATGGCAGTGAGTTCAAAATAGGGTAGATCATATCTGTGTATCTGGCTGGGCTTACATCCCTGTGTCCATTCCTTCAGCCTAACTGATTATTACTCAAATGGTGTTCTTTTAAAAGGTAAACCAGCCAACAATTTCAATGTATTGTGAGTTTCAATTAGGTTGTACGTCAATAATAGTACATTTGGAGTCTTTAAGTTTTAGATTATTTTTCATATTCTCATTTTATGCTTTATTACATAACTGAACTATATGGGTATGTAGCATTTTCAAAATGGATGTGTGTAATTTATGTTTTATAGTCCAATTAATTGTGCTTACTAGGCATATAGTAGTCATTTCTCAACATCTAGATATGTGCTTTCAGGGGGAAAAATGTGTATTTCTATGTTTAATTCTTAGTTTTTTTTAAACTGAAATCATATCTGTTGAGCACAAGTTCAAAATGAAGGAAACTAAAGGAAAAATCATCACACATTTAATACATCCCCATATTTTTAGCAATATGGTTAAAATACATGAACAAATAAACAACCATTGGACCTAAACTATTCAACTGAATGGAACTGTATTCATGAAGAGAATCGTGAACAGAGTTGGGTCTCAATTGTCTATGATGGAGAAAATATGAGAAGGCAGTGCTTCGGTATAGCAAAGATTAGAAAATCAATGTACCAAATGCTGTGTTGATATTTTTCACTTTTACTCAGCACAGAATTCTACACGGCGAATATGTCTGAAAGCTAATATTGCCTTAAAGTGAGTGTGTCTGAAATCCAATATTGTTTTAAAGTGGGTTTGTTTATTTCAAAAAACATCAGTAATCAGAGTGTATTTCTGGGACATTTCATCTACTTTAATGAAGCTTTTCATAGAGTAACCAGACTAGGCTAATTCTCAGCTATTTATCTGGAACCAATATGCCAACAGAGTAACATAAAATATGATTTCGTTATCCCTATCATTATAGAAATTGGAGCAATTTACACAGGAGAAATTATAAGACTTAAACAGTAAATGTTTCCTTTCTTAACATTGTATAATACCTCTAGCAAAGCATTTTTCCCTGGAACAATAACTCCCTATGACTGTTTTTTTCATCTCCTTCCAAACAAATGCACTTACTTAAAGCTATACAGTATAAGGAAAGATTTGTGCATGAATTAGACCTTTAAAAATCAAGAAAATATCCTACTATTCTCTCCCTGATCCCTTATCAACAATTCCAAACTCCATATTAAGATTTTGCCTGAACCAATGTTGATCCAAAGTGTGTTTAATGACATAATTTCTACGTGGAAAATATAGAAACTCTGCAGATTTAAGAACTCTAAAGTTCTATGTCTGATGCCACCATATTTTTACTATAAACTGAACAACCTTCCGAGAAGTTTCTCTGCCAGTATAACCTCTGCTACATGGTTCATTTATTTGCTGTATCTTAGTCTGAAGAGAAGAAAGAGCAGTTCAATTTAAGGAGCTCCCAGGTCCTCTTGGGAACCGTAGAATGCCTTAGGCAACTTAGACAATGTATGCAATCAATGTATGCCTATGCTGCTTCACATCAATATTTCTGAAACTTTCATCACAATCCATGGTGCCTAATCAAAAGCTGAAAAGGTAATAACTACAGATTTGAACCCAAAATGTTTATGAAAATTGGTGTAAATACAACCTATCAGCTTGGTGATAGTCTTATATCCCAAGTTCCTAGTTCTCTGTCTGGCTCATAGCTAAATATACAGTAACTACATATTGGATAAATGCAGAAAAAAGTTCATTGGGAAATATGCATATTTTCCATAATAGGCACCATGTTTGAATTGTTCAAGCTCTTAGAAAATGGTTATTTGATGAGCCTGCAATGAGCCCTCAGTCCACCTCTAGGTGAGCACACTTCTGAGTTCTATGATCCTTGACCACGTTTGCTCAATTTGGCTCTTTAGACAACTATATTATACGTTCTTTTTTCTTTTTTCTTGAATTCGTTTTTTTTCCCCAGTTCAGCTCAACAAGTATTCGGAAGTGAATAGATTCTTTGACAATTTACTACAAGTATGTAAACAACATTTGCTATAGAAATCTCTTGAATATTTTGACTTTTTAATCTCAATATAGCAACACAAACTGTTTGTGTTTAATGGTGCAACTGAACCCCCAATTTAAAAAAAAAAAAAGCTCTTTGTCATTCATTGATAGGCTCATAGTGATGTCTGCAACATCAAGCCAAGAATTGTTAGCTGATGGCCACCTCTGAGGTGTCAAACTGAAGGCATTAAGATGCTTAAGTGATTCACAAGGCTGCCAAATTGCAAAGGGATGGCGGAGTAGACCAGGAACAACATTATAATTCTGCCATCAGTTTCCTGGTAGTGAAGTGTTAAATGCTGGAAAGAGTTACCAAGGATGTGTATAAAATCATTTTAGGCACTATATCTCAATAGAAAGATGACGCTTTGTGAAATGTTCTAGGAGTAATATCACTTTAGCCTGAAATACCACGAGCTCTGATTCAGAGATCAGAATGGAAAGAATGTTTTGCACAAGAATAATTTTATTATGTATTTAGCACTGAGTGACCACACTAAATCGAAACATCAGTATTGACATAACTGAGTTCTGTCCTTTGGGATCATTTGCCCCTCAGTGCTCCTCAGTGGGAGGAAACATATAAGAAGCAGCACAAGTGGAAGTAACCTGTGTAAGTGAGGAGGCCTCTCTGCTGGCTCCCAGATGAGGCAGAGACATGAACAGAGAGACGAGCTTTGTGTTTCTTGGAGGGGACGTGGATTCTGTCAGCTCTGAAAACAGCCCAGCCCCTTAAACGGGGCCAGTGATAGTCAAGGTTCCCAAGGTGCCTCAGAAAGATGAGACATCATTTACACAAAGATGCTCCTGAACTGGAATATCTGGTCCTTTGCTCTCTCCTGAATCTGGCATTGCTTCCACATACTAACTTGAACACCAAACTTTTTAGATCTGTGGGTTATAACAAACTCACAGAAATTCCTAATCAAGGCTATTGAAAATTGTTCTTTAAATCTTCCTACCAGTACAGACTGTAATTTGGAGAGTATTTTATTAAGAAACAGTTTATAGCACTGAGTATGTGCTAAGCACAGTTCTAAAGTGTCCTGTAAACATTACTTCCTTTAATAATTATAACCAGCTTATGAGTCATGTAATATTATGTTTAGTCCTATTTTACAAATAAAGAAACTAAGGCAGGGAAAGTGCATGTGCAACTTCCCGAGTCATGCGGCAAGGAAATGGCAGAGTGAAAACTCAGGTGATCTTGCCCCAGCATCCAGGCTCACAACTGCCCCATGAAACACCTATCATTGGTGATGCATTTGTTTTGTTTTGTTTTTTTAACAAATGGCACTCATTAACGAATACAGGTATACTTGAATCCATATTCTGCCACTTAACAACAACTTGACAAATTATTTGCTTTCTCTACCTGTAAAATGGTGATACAATACTCCCTCTTTATCCACAGGGATACTTAGTATCCCAATAGATGCCTGAAACCACAGAGAGTACCGAACCCTAAATGTACTATGTTTTTTTTTCCTATACATACATACCTATGATAAAGTTTAATTCATAAATTTGGCACAGTAAGAGGTTAACATTAGTAATAAAATAGAACAATTATAACAATATACTGTAATAAAAATTATGTGAATGGCTTTGGGGCCATCATTAAGTAACATAAGGGTTACCTGAACACAAGCACTGTGATATCACAACAGTCGATCTGATAACCAAGATGGCTCCTCAGTGAGTAAGGAACAGGGAGCGTCCACAGCGTGAACACACTGGACAAAGGGATGATTCACGTCCTGGGCCGGACAGACCGAGACAGCATGAGATTTCATCACACTACACAGAACGGCATGCAGTTTAAACTTTACAAATTATTATTATTTTTAATTTTCCATTTAATATTTTCAGGCTGTGGTAAAAAACCACAGAAAAGTGAAACCGCGGGTAAGGGAGGCACTGCTGTAATATGGCCTACTCACATTAAATGGACTGAAGTAAAGCTAAATTCAGCATAGTGTCTGGCACCTAGTAAGCATACCATGAGTGGCTATTAGTTTTTTTATCACATCAATGCAAACAGTAATGGCAGGATATCATCACAAAATTTTTAAAAATAATAGCTACTATGTTCAGGACCTCTAATACAGTTTTAATAATTCATCAATTCATTTAATCTTTGCAAAAATGCTGCAAGGAAAATATGACTCCTGTTCACCTATTAAAAATATATAAGACACCAAAGCTGAGTTATAAACCTGAGACTTCATATCTATAAAGTAGCCTAAGAGTTTGTGTGATTTTTTTTTTT
>NW_017731650.1:1618363-1641577 GCF_001890085.2 Hipposideros armiger | reverse complement strand
GCCGCTCACGGCAGCTCACAGCAGCTCATGAAATCTCACACCACCTGCCGACCAGCCCCACTGCAGCCTACACCATCGCCGGCGACTCATGGCAGCCCAACTCCAGGTTAACCTGTTGTTCACCATCTTAGCTGTAGAGAGCACAGCATCATTGGCCCTCATGTGGGATCCAAACCAGAGCCCTGCTGCCCAGAGCTGGCGTCCCAAGCCAACTCCTAACCAACGCACCATTCAGCCGGCCCTGTGTGATTGTTTTGAAAGACAGGGAAAAAAATAATAAAGCAGGGGACAAGGAAGTGACTGCTTCTATGTGTGTGAGTGAGTGGGTTCTGAAACACACAAGTAAATAAATAAGTGGTAAAAATTTAACTGTCCTCGTTTGACCTGACGCTTTTCCATTTAATTCAGGTGACTGAATGCTGCATTTCCTAAAAGCCATGGATGTATATTTCAGGTACATCAACAAGCATAATATTGACATCATTCTATTTTTATCTTTCCAAAAGTATTTGCACTGTCACTGATATGTTGTTGTTTTTGTTTTGCTTTGTTTTCAAAATGCTTAAGGAAGATTTAATGTAGAAATACAGTATACTAATACATATTGATTTAGACCTTTGAGACCACTCACAGAGTAGAAGATAAAACCTCCTTTCTTTTAAAAACCAGTTAACATATTAATCTTGATTGCAAGGTGTGTTGTCTATTACAGTATCCATTGACACAATAAGTAATTTAAAATATATATAACCAAATATGTCTCCTCAAGCGAGCAAAATACATGAAAATAGAAGAATTTTTACTAATCTGCCTTTTCTCAGGCCATTAATGCTTCACTTAGGTTCAGCCATTAAAAATTTTATGTTTTTTTTTTCCTAAGAAAAATGTAAACTAATGAAAGCTTTCACTTAATTGGTAAATTAACGCAGAAATTTTTACATCTGCATTTTGAGTTATATGTAGAATAACTGACATCCAGCCCTTCAATATACTATTAAGTGAATGTTTTTATTAAATTAACATGTATTATTAAATTAAATAATACACATAAAGTACCTAACAGTCTGCTTACCATTTAGAAAGCAATCAATCAACATTGGCTTTCCTTTTTAAGATTATGCTTTAGATTGATCATGTATTTTTCTGGAGTCTTTATGATCTGCCAGTTTAGACAGTATCAAAAGTGCTTAATTTAAGGGAAAAGGATATTCACTAAGAGGATTGTCACTATATGTTATCTGCCATTTGAGAAAAGTTGGGCATGTACTGAACAGCAATTCTCCTGCCAACATTAAGGTAGAAAAGAGAAATGCATCAGAAGCTACACAAAGCTAGTGAAAGTGAACACTCAAAGCTCTCGATTTTAACAGCTTCTATTTGTCCCCAACCAAAGAGAGTGAAATGTACTGAATGTGCCCCCCCCCAAAATTCATATGTTGAAACCCCAACCCCCAGTGTGATGGTATTAGGTAATTAGAATGGGATTAGCGCCCTTATAAAAGAGACCCCAGAGCACCCTCTCGCCCACCCTCTTTGCACCATGTGAGGATACAATGCAAACACACCTGTGTGCAACTCAGAAGAGGGCCTAACCAAAATCCAACCAAGCTGAGCTTGGACTTCTACCCTCCAGAACTGTGAGAAATAAATTTCTGTTGTTTATAAGCCACCCAGTCCAGGGTACTTTGTTATAAGAGCCCAAACTAAGACAGCGTGCATCCATCCTAAAGACATTGGTATCTTTGGTCCTCAAAAGGCCTCTTCATCCATCAATACATATTTCCACGGGCCCTTTAAACAGCTTAGAGTGGAAAAGAAAATGTGTTTTCCACCCCAGGAGACTATGGGGCATATTGGGACCTGAGTGTTACAGCCACGGCCAAGATGGAAGTCCCTTCTCTTATAAAGTACCCACAGTAAGTTCATTGAGAACCTAGTTCTGTGCCACCTGTAAGTAACCTGCTTCAGGATCATAACTTCATGTACTTCCCATGTCTCAGATCAGCTATCTTACTGCAATCTATTCAAAGCCAACAGGTGAGGAAAGGGCTTAAAAACTAAAAATATATGTACTACTCCCTATGTTCACTGCAGTATCATTCACGGTGGCCAAGCTATGGAAACAACCAAAGTGTCCTTCGATATATGATTGAATAAAGAAGATGTGGTACATATACACAATGGAATACTATTCTGCCATAAGAAAAGATGAAATAGTATCATTTGCAGCAACATGGATGGATTTGAGATTATTATGTTAAGCGAAATAAGTCAGAAAAAGTTGAGAACCATATGACTTCACTCATACATGGGATATAAAACTGAAAGAAACAAACAAACAAGACAAACAAAAACTCATAAACACAAACAACAGTTTAGTTGTTATCAAAGGGTAAGGGGGGAGAGAGGGTGAAGAGGGAAAAGGGGGACCAAATATATGGTGATGGAAGGAGAACTGACTCTGAGTGGTGAACACACATGTGATATATAGATGATGTATTACAGAATTGTACACCTGAAACCTATTTAATTTTACTAACCAATGTTACCCCAATAAATTTAATAAAAAATTTAAAAAGAAATAATAAAATTCTTTAAAACTTGACAAAAAGTATTAAAACATTTAAGAAATAAGTATGAAATATAAAAATTATAACAAAGTTAAAACAAAGAGAAAAATGAAAGAAATTAGAACCAAGCTCTTATTGATATCTTTAAGACTGGGATTTTATCTATTAGAAGTCATTTTGTTTTCTTTTTATTTTTTTTTCAATTTTTTATTGGGGAACAGCCATGGTCATTGGTTACACTTTGCTTTCATGCTACAATGGCATAGTTGACTCTTTTAGGGAGGGCACAGCTCACAGTGGCTCATGTGGGGATCCTTGGTGTTATCAGCACCACGCTCTAGCCAACTGAACTAACCGGTCACCCCCAGGAGTCATTTCAATACTGGCCTTAGTAGTAGCATGAGAAAATAATCTTTAAAGAACATTAAAGGGCTAGGATAAGTATTAAGTTTTAATCATTTAATTCATATAACTTGACATGTCTAGAAAATAAGTGGACAGAATCATAAACTGATGTATTATTTATTATACTCATGGAAAATAGACTATATCCAGATATTTTCTACAAAAGTGACCTAGCTTATAATTATTGAATTTGCTTTTGTTTTTTATATTTTTGGCAAAGAAATGAACTATGATGATAGAATTGTGGGAAATAATCAATGAGAGGATGAGGCCAATTGCATGGCATACATTTTCTCCCTTCCCTACCTAGGCCTTTTTAACAACTCATGGAGAACCAACATATCACAATGTAATATACTGTAATAGGAGGACTAAATGTATTTGCTGGCAGCAGACACATGTGTGTCTATTCAACAGTCCCTGAGTAATGCTTAGCATGATGGATCTGAATAAGCCATTATGGCTTTAACTGGTAAATGAGGCATGTCATTACACTGTATTTATAACAAAAAGAAAGACATCCTTATGGACCATTTGCCTAGAGCCTCATGGGCTCTTTAAATACACCCCTAGGAAAGTTCCCATGTAGACAGCCAGGCCAATAAAACTGAAGCCTGGCATGTTATGAAATTGGTATCAAAATTCCCGGAAGTGGGTGGCCCTTGTTCTCACATACTCTGCCTCCATTAACTGAAAATGCCCTCTGGTTTTCAATTCAACTATAGTCTAAAAGTCATTTGGTTTTGGTTTTGGTTTTTCTTTTCTTCAATCTGCCTTCCCTTACCCTGCTTTTGTCTCTGGACACAAGCCCTGTATTTCCACACCTATCTTCCAATGTTACATGGTGGCCCATGCCCAGTACTTGCAAATAGCCTCTCATTCCTCACCTGGCCTAATCCCAGTCTCTGACTTCTTCATAAACTGGATTTTTTTTTTAATTTATCCATTTCATTTTTTTCTGCTTAAAAACCAAGGCAAAAAGTAGAGTATGCTAAACTAATCTTTAGGATCAGGTTACAGTCTATTTTTCAGGAAGTTGAATGTTGAAAGCTGACACCTATCTCAGGGGGAAAAAAAGGTGCTCTGAAAGCAAAGTTTGGATTTTGAACTTTCTCCCTTGTTATTTTTTATAACTAATAAGAGTATTTATCACAGTGTTGTCAGCAGAACCACATTTCCCCTCTTGCCCATGAGACCTCTTTAATAATTTATTATTGGTGTGGCGAAGCTAAGGAAGCCCTTTTTCCATGGAATGAGGAGAAATACATCATAGAGAATCCGGCGAACCTTTTTCTTATTCCCCAAGGAAGCTTTTAAAGTTCACAAGAGCGGAAAAGCTAATGTGTTTCCCTCATCTGAATGATACCATGGCAAAAATATGGATCAAAAAGTGAATTCCTGGAATGAGAGCTACAAATGGGAACAGCAATAAGTAGCTAATTAGGCATCTGGCCCAGTTACATAACATGTAGTTACCGAAGTTCATGCAGGACTTCAGGAAACCAGGAAAGACAAGCAGAAGAGCACTTCCCATCCCAAAATACCTTAAGACTATAACTCTATTAGCGGTTTATTATAGTCACATATTTCCTGCAGGTCAAGCAAGGGACAAGCCTATGCTAGTCTTGTATGTGTTTAGCAAACAGATCGTGAATTTCACTTTTGTGGTTTGTTTAGAGAAATCCTAAGACAGAAAGATGTTAAAATAGGATTCAATCTCAGTCATGAAATGAGACCCTAAGTCAAAAATGTCAATTACTACCATGTTCCAACTGAGTTTCCAGACCACCAAAATATACCTGCATTTGAAAAGGAGATGGAAAACTCAATCTCACAGCTTTTATTCTAGCACCCACTTCAAGGATACATGTAAGAGGTTGAAACTGGATGTTTGAGAGAGAATCTCTTTGGAAAAAATTATGAGAGTGCTGTGGCTATTTCTCTCTCCCCTGCTATGAGAATAGAGAGTGTTTCTCCCCTCAACCTGAGCTTGATGAAAAGAGATTCAAAAGGCCTATTTGGAGAGGTTGACGTATGTCTCCCAATATGAGCAGCTGGAGGTTGACCATCCACATGTGAAGAAACTGCTGGGGAGAGACCCCTGGCTGAGGGGAGGTCTGTGAAGATCCTACAGCCCGCCATTTTCCATATGCCAAGACTAGAGAACTCTGATGGCAGGACTTATTAAGTAAATCTCTCCTGCTCCTGCTCCCTTCCTCTGCATGATCCTGGTGGAGCCAGATACACAGATAATAAGAAAAGGGAGAAGAGACAGAAACTTTCTCCAGGGGAAGCAAAATAATTAGTCCCATAACATGGATTTGAAGAAAAGTGGGAAACGAAGCTAAAGTTGCTTTATAATTGACAACAGTAGTCTCATGTGTTCAGTGTTCTGCTTACAAAAATAATTCTTCATGTTCTTCTTTCAGAACGAAATGTATGTTTTCCTATAAGCCAAAGCAATGGTTTTTATTATAAGTTGTTTTTTTAAGTAATATATATTTATCTAATAAAAATTCTCTGAATTCATTTTTTAATCTGTAAATTCTTCTAAGATTTTATGGTAGGTATCATATAAATTCAGGTCCTGAGAGGTTTCATCCAATGAGTACAAAAGTTTCCTCCATAAATTCCTCAAAAGTACTCAACTGGCCTCTGATTAAATACTTCCAGGTCCATGACTTTGTGAGGCATTTCAATCTTTGTTGGAGAGTGTTTATTATTAAAAAGTTCATCCTTGGGGGTGGCTGGTTAGCTCAGTTGGTTAGAGCGCAGTGCTCATAACATTAAGGTTGCCAGTCTGATCCTCACATGGGCCACTGAGCCATGTCCTCCACAACTAGATTGAAACAACTACTTGACTTGGAGCTGATGGGTCCTGGAAAAATACACTGTTCCCCAATTTAAAAATATATATATATATATGTCCTAATATTTAAGATAAAATCTAAAGTTTCAGCCCACCCACTGCCTTGTCTGCTTGGCAAAAATACACTTATGCTTTTGATTCCCAGATCAAGCCCCTCTAAATGTTTTTCTTGGTCTCCAAAAGTTGACTTGATTCCCTCCTCTTGTGTCCCCACTGTGCTTCTTCTTTACCATACCACGTAGCACTGTGGGTTTCGTGTCTTGGTTTATGTCACTGCCTCCTTCTCTAGGCTAAGCAGCTGCTTTTTGCTTGTTAATCCATTGTACCGGGTCCTGCAGAGGATTCTAAAATAATGGAAGGTGGTTCCTGCCCTCAGGTTGCAGTAAACACACAAACAGGGATAAAGCATGGACACAGATAATCTTAACATAAGCTAGAAGGAAATACATGTCTAAGGGAGGTATATTTCCTGAAGGAGAAATATTATTTATTTTGTCTCTTGCTAGAGTACACTTACTGTAGCCTCACTTTTTTCCTATTCTTTACACAATATTTTACATTCTATACTTCAATTTACCAGTAATTGGTGTTTGATCTTATCAAAGATTTTTTTTTCTGGCTAGGAGAACAGTGAAACCTTGATATAGCTGATGGCATTTGAATTATTATAGATACTCAAGGACAGACAGTATGTGGAAAGATCCCTGCACAGAAAATAAAATGATGAGGAAGGAAAACTAACCACATCAGCTGCCACATAACATATACAAGGACTAGCAGGACGTTTGGTTCAGCAGAAGCCCTGGACACATGGTCGAGATAATCAGATGTTGATAATGAAGAGGTAGACTTAGTCAGAATACAAAGAACTTGAACACCAAACGTACTGAATACTTCCACCTCACTTGGAGGTCTGCAAAAGTAAAAGAGATTCAGGGCCCCACTTGTCACTTTAGACCTTGAAGAGATGGATTTCTTCTCCCAGCCCTTCAGCAATTAGACCAAATGCATGAAACCCATGCTTGGCTGGTCATAACTGTCCTTAGAGCCGAATATTAAGGCTACAAGGACAGTTATAAATAACTGAGGTTTGGCGAAAGCTGAGCCAAGTGCCCAGCTGCACAAGAGTTGGGATTCTTATTCTGTATTATTTAAGAATGTGATTCCCTCAAAAGCTCAAAATGTAAAAATTTCTTAGAATTAACTCTCAACTTTGTATCCAGTTGGTATATCTAGAACCCAACATGCTTAAATTCAGCACTGAAAATCACCTAAACTATTTGAAAGTGTAGTGCAAAATGATGGTACATAGTATATAAAGGCATATCTAAATATTCTTACATACCAGAATGTTAGCTGAAGGGAACGCTCTCATTTTCTATGCAGGAAAAAAGGGATATGAAAGAAGATCTATATACAGAGTTGATAGGAAAATAGACATTGTTTATTTTGTGTTGAATTCCAGTAGGTATTCAGCCAACATAACTCTTCTCCAATGCACATTCTCCAATGTATATTCTGTGCTGAACCTTTATAAGGCATAGGTTAGAGCTTTTCATAGGAAATAATAGGCAAAAGCCAACGAGCTGTGTCTAGGTTGATGGGGTAGGCCCAGCTGAACTTGAAGCCTGTACAGTCAGTGGAATTTTAATGTCTCACTGTATCAACAAACTTAGCAAGATCCATGACTTCCTGCCTATCAGCTATTCCTAAAAACACCAAATGTTCCATTTTTCTCACGACTTCACACACCAAGAGGATTCAGGTAAGGCAAAATTTAATGCTCTTTGCAACTGCTGGAAAGTTTTGTCCTCTACATTGTGCCAATAATACTGTTTTATAATTATATTTTACATAATGCTTTTTTTTTTTAGGGATTTGGAGAGAGATAAATGACTTCCTTTGAGGACAGATGCCTTGTATTCACATCAAAAGGTTTGCCCCAATGTACCCTCCCCCCAAATTGTGTCTTTCTCGAGGTCATGAAGCAGGGGACGAGTTCTAAGTATAATGTCAGATGGCTTATGATTTGTTTTAATAACCAGCAATGGGATGCTTGTTATTCATATTAAACACATAACAGACATAGCAGGTGGTGCAGTTTTTGTTCCTGATGGATCATAAGGGACTGAAATATAATGATGTTGTTTTCTATGGTATGTTTCTCCTCAATCTCTCTCTCCAAAATCAAAGAAAATTTGTGTTACTGTGATTTAAAATACTGCATGGATACCTATTTGGTTTTCTATAAAGTCAGTGTTAGAAGAAAACCAATTATGAATACATATTACTTTTTAAATGTTCCCTGTTGGCAAGGGTCTGGATGGATGCTCTGGTTACCTAGGAGATGAAGACAAAATGAAAACTGATTGACTTATCAAATTGATTGCGAGCTGAGCTTTAAGTGGCAGCTGTGTGTGCTGCACATAAAACGTAGCTACTTGGAAGTGATTTTTTTTTTTTGGTCACATCAGTAATGATGCCACATAGATTACTAGGTAGAATAAAGTGGCTCTATTTTATTAGAAAATGCAGTATTGAGTGATTATCCTAATGATTACACTTGGGAAAAAAATATTTTAAAGGAGTAATTCTGGCCTGGATATTTGTTTCAATATGTCACTAAAAATGATTGCACTGATGACAGTAGAATTCTATCTGTGGTAGGAGCCTGGCTGCTGGCTCGCTTTTTAGTAATAATAACCCTGCCTTCAGTTGGCTGAGACTGGGCTAGTGGGAAGAAAACTTAATGGATCTTACTGTAAAAGCAGCTATAACCTCTACCCCCTCTATTCCTCATGCAATTATTCTATACAATTAGGCAGGACAAGCTATAGATCAAAAAAGAAATTTCATTTTCTGAGCTCTCCTAACTTCCCATCAAAATCCTCTCTCTTCCTCCGGCTTTGTCATTTTGTGATGTCCCTTTATCACCCACAGCCCTCTACCATGGTCTAATCCTTTCAGACACCTATTTTTGGCTCCAGCCCACTATTAAAACTTGAATGTCCAGAGTCTCATAATAGCCAGGGTCCCGCTCTTATACAGCAATCCAGATGGTAATACTCATAATCTGCTAATTAAAGGGGTTACTACATTTCAATAGTCTAAGTAGTTATTCCTCTAAGAATTATTCTCATTGTGTCAGAGACAGAGCCTTAAACCAAAAGAATGGACCCATAATGGTGGAATGTAGCTTCTCCTGGAGACAAGTGGCCACAGGAACCTTCTTTTTCAGTCCTCAGTTGACACTCTACAGTCACCATAAAATTGCAATCTGTGAACCAGAACAATTTATCTCAGGAACTAATTGAAAACTAGACCAAGAAAACAAGAAGGAAAAACAACTGGAGTTTTCTTTCTCTCACTATAGAAATGCCCTTCTCCCATGAACATGTGACTCTATGAGAACTTCCAGGTAATGCAGACATTGTCGTTATTTGTTTCTAATTGGTGAAACTGAACAGGTAAATGATGAATCCCAGAAGGATGTGGGTGGTGGGCTGAGGAGCAGGCAGTTTAATGTTGGAAACAGCAATTGTCCATAAAGTAGTATTTTTGAAATAATGAAGAAAGACTGCTAAAAGGGCAAAAAAGCAACTTCTGGCTTTAAAGAAAGAAAAATGCATATCTTACTGATGAACATAAAAGAAGGGTTGAAAAAGGTAGTGATGGCCATGTTTCTGGAGAGGAAGTGTCTATGTTACAAATATATCAGTTTTCCTCTAAATTAATCTATAAATTTCATGCAATTCTAATCAAAACCTGAATTAGAGTTTTTCTTTACAACTAGTTTATAAGACTCAATTTCATCTCAAAATTTGTGAAAACAAAGACTAATAAGAAGGAACTCTCCCTATGAAATATAAAAATGTATGAGTATTATAAAGTTATAATAAATAGTACAATGTTTCCAACAAACTAGATAACTTATTCATAGAACAGAGTCAATATATATAATGATCTAAGGATCTAGTAAATGATAATGAAAGTATTTCAAAGTAGTAAAAGTAAATAAATTAGATTTCCTGAAAACAACTAGTTATATGCATATCTCCAACCTTATACCAGAATAACTTCTACAACTCAATAGCATAAAAAACAAATAACCTGATTGAAAAATAGACTAAGGATCTGAATAAACATTTTTCCAGAAAATACATACAAATGGCCAAGAGATATGTAAAAAAATGCTCAGCATGACTAATTATCAGGGAAATGCAAATCTAAACCACAATGAGATACCATCTCATACCTGTAAGGATAGCCATTATCAAAAAGATAAGAAATAACAAATGTTGGAAAAAATGTAAACTCTCCAACAGGGAACCCATGTACCCTGTTGGTAGGGACATAAACTGGTATAGTCACTGTGTAAAACAGTATGGAAGCTCCTCAAAAATTATAACTAGAACTACCATATGATCCAATAACACCACTTCTAGATATGGATATAGATATAGATACATATAGGTATAGATATAGATAGATAGATATAGAGATAGATATAGATGATATAGATATAGATATATACGAGGTCAGACAATTAAGTTTGTGAATTCATCCTAGAAAAAGTGCTACATACCTCATTGCTGAATATCATTATTGTCACCTTCAAAGTACACCCCTGGGAAAGCTATGCACCTACACCAGTGCCTAGTGCATCCATCAAAGGAATTTTGAAACTGTTTCTGGAATGGCCTTGATGTCCTGAATGTCATCAAAATGTCTTCCTTGCAATATTTCCTTTATTTTCTGGTACAGAAAGAAGTCATTGAGGACCAGATCAGGTGAGTAGGGGGGGGTGTTCCAATACAGTTATTTGTTTATGGGCTAAAAACTCCCTCACAGACAGTGCCATGTGAGCTGGTACATTGTCATGATGCAAGAGCCACGAATTGTTGGTGAAAAGTTTCATTGTTTTCATCCAACTTTTCACTTAGTGTTTTCAGCACTGTCAAATAGTAAACTTGGGTAACTGTCCAGTTGGTACAAATTCATAAAGAATAATCCCTCTGATATCAAAAAATGTTAGCAATATCATCGCAACAAGTTTGCAAACTTCATTGTCAAACCTTGTATATATATATATATATATATATATATATATATATATATATATATATATATATATATATATATATATATCCATCCAAAGGAAATAAAATCATTATTTCAAAGATGTATTTATACTCCCATATCCACTGCAACATTATTCACTATAGCTGAAGTATGGAAACAATCTGTGTCTATCAACACGTGAATGTATACAGAAAATGTTATATATATTTTTTATATAATATATATATATATTATATATATAATATATAATATACATATTACATTATATATTATATATACATACATACAATGGAATATTACTCAGTTATAAAAAATAAGGAATTTCTCCAATTTGTCACAACATGGATAAATCTTGAGAACATTATAACTAAGTGAAATAAGCCAAATGAAGAAGGACAAATACTGTGTGGTATCATTATATACAGAATCTAAAAAAAAAAAGTTGAACTCACATAAACAGAGAGTAGAATGGTGGGAGCCAGGGTCTGGGCTGGGTGAGGGAAATGGGGAAACGTCGTTCAGATGGCACAAACTTTCAAATATAAGATGAACAAATTCTGAAGATCTAATGTCCAGCACTGTGACTACAGTTAATAATACAGTATTGCATATTTAAAATTTGTTACAAGTACATCTTAAGCATTCTCACAAAAAGAATGGTGTATACATATGAGGTCTGACAATTACATTCATGAACTTGCTTGTTTTTACATTGACAGCACTATACAAACAGCTCGGTAAGGTTTCATAACCCTGGTCTCACAGCTGTGTTCATGTCGACATGTGGCAGTGTCTTGCTGAGTGGTGTTCATTATTGTTTTTGTGTGCTGTAGCAAGGATGTCTGAGCTTGAATTAGAGCAATGAACAAACGTTACATTTCTTGTTAAACTTGGCAAGAGAGAAAGTGAAATCAGGGACATGTTAGTCCAAGTTTATGGGAATAATGCCATGAAGAAAATGTTAGTGTACAAATGGATTAAACATTTTTCTGAGGGGAGAGAATGCATCACTGATGAAGAGAGGTCAGGGCGGCCAATAATGAGCAGAACTGATGAAAACATTGCAAAAATTTGTCAGATTGTGCGTCAAAATCATTGGCTGACTGTGAGAAGCATAGCAAACCAAGTAAACATTGATAGAGAAACAGGAAAATCTTAACTGAAAATCTTGGCATGAGAAAGATGTGTGCAAAAATGGTCCCCAAGGATCTCATCGATGAACAAAAACAAAGGAGAGTAGAAGTTTGCCAAGACCTTTTGGAGAATCAAGACAATGTTTTGGGCTGTGTTAACACTGGTGATGAAACATGGGTGCACCAATATGACCCTGAATCAAAGCATCAAAGTGCACAATGAAAGTCGGCCAATACTCTACGACCAAAACAGTTCCATCAGTCCAAATCAAAAGTCAAAACAATGCTGCTAACTTTTTTTGATATCAGAGGGATTATTCATTATGAATTTGTACCAACTGGACAGTTAACCAAGTTTACTATTTGAAAGTGCTGAAAAGGCTGTGTGAAAAAGTTAGATGAAACTGACCTGACCTTTTCACCAACTATTCATGGCTCTTGCATCACGACAATGCACCAGCCCACATGGCATTGTCTGTGAGGGAGTTTTTAACTAGTAAACAAATAACTGTATTGGAACACCCTCCCTACTCACCTGATCTGGCCCCCAATGACTTCTTTCTTCACTTGAAGATAAAGGAAACATTGAAAGGAAGACATTTTTATGACATTCAGGACATCAAGGGTAATACAATGAAAGCTCTGATAGCCATTCCAGAAAAGGAGTTCCAAAATTGCTTTGAAGGGTGGACTAGGCACTGGCATTGGTGCATAGCTTCCCAAGGGGAGTACTTCAAAAGTTACCATACCGATATTCAGCAATGAGGTATGTAGCACTTTTTCTAGGATGAGTTTGCAAATTTAACTGTCAGACCTCATATATTAAAAACTCCTATCCATATATACATGAGGGTAGATGCATATGAAAGGATATTACAATTATATTTAAGTCAAAATTTATATAAAAGTACATGTGATGATATTTTATGTGTATGCTTAACATGTGAACACTAACTGAATGGTGAAATTGTGGATGACTTTATTTTCTTTTTAATTCTTTAGTTCTGGTTTTAAAAATTTTTAAAGAGCATGCAGTATTTTTACAATCATTATAGTAATTAATGAAATTTTCCTATTATAAAATATCCCTTAGTGGGATAAAAATGAGGTTACCTTTTCATCTGAATATATTCCCCTTGTTGTAAATCTGTGTATGCTTGTATGTGAAGAAACCGTTTATTGCTCATGCCACAAAACAAATTCAGTGGCTTTCAATTAAACCTTTTGCTTTCTTTATAAAACCTTCATTTATGAAACCTTCTTTAGATATTAAAAAAATTATATATCATTATAGCACTCATGAGATTTTTAGTAAAGGAGCTGGTGGTCAGAGTGACCTAGTCTGGATAATCCACACTCCTCACAAAGCAGAGATATAGCTCTTCTGGTCCAGATGTAGCACACCGGTAAATATTCACAGACTTTCAGAATACTTGAATGGGGAAAAAAAGTGACCTATTTTTGAAAATATGTTAGGAACTCAAGAAGTGAAATCCTGCCTTGTTTCTCCCTCCATGTGATGCGGAATTATTGAAAATATTTTTCTAAAATAAGGCAGTGAAAAATATCCTCTTATCAACCAGCCTCGGAGGTATATAATGTCATTGTTAAATATTGAGAATTAGAAAAATCTCTACAAAGACTAATAATAAAAGCTCCCCAAAGAAATACTTGGGTCTCTGTCAGATGAACACATCTGTGTTGATAATTTGGCTTTTATAAATCCTTATCTTATTTTTCTTCTTTCACAGTCAGTTCTCATGCTAGAAAACAATAGGATCATTATGTGATATTTTATTAATCCTCAGTCTTTTAGCCTCCCCCAACATTCCCATACTCAGTGTAACAAAAATACATTGCAAGTAGGTGAATTGCTTAGCCACTCAGGAAAAGGCGTTTAGTATGAGGTAAAATCACATAATGTCTTGCTCTGGATTACATCCGTGAGTCTCTCTATCTCCATCATACATGTTTTTCTCAAACTTGCAGCATTTGAGTATATGATATGATTTTGTAAGTGTTTGGTTTATTGCTCTGTCCTTTTCCCCAGAGCTCAGCTGACTGCTATATCTCTTGGCTCCTCTAGCTACCCTGGGACAACTGACATTTGCAGGGCTTAACCTGAACCCCACCAGTTACACGAGCTTGGAGGCCTCAGCTGTCACTTCTATTCCCATGGAAACTCAAATCAGATGGTCAAAAATGAGGTTAGTCACTTAAAAATCCTACTTTTAAAAGTAATACTGCCCACCATCATATTATTTGAAACAGCGCTTATTGAAAGCTGTTTTCTTGTTTTTAAGGATTAAATACCGTTTCCATGGTAGCAGATTAATAAACTAGATAGAGCTGAGCTCTGAAAGTTCCTTCTGGCAGCACGGACACACTCAGAGCCTACCTACTCATGAAGCCACCCACAGTGTGAGGCTCTATACATGTTTTTCTAAACAATACTAAAGAACTACTTTGTTACTATTCATGTTTCCCACAGATGGAATACATTAGTTAAATACAGGGACAGGAGAGTTTTTGTAATAACAACAACAATAATAACTATTATAATATTTATTAACTGTCTACAATGGGACTGAAAAAGTGCAAGGTACTTTACATAAATGATCTCCAGTCCTCAATATTATCATCTCCATGTTACATGGAAACGGAGACTCACTGAAGGTCACACAGGTATTGACAAGGGAGGGAGTTGTGTGATTCAAACTCAGACCTGGCCTACAGGGCTCTTCTCTCATCCTGTTCAGAAGTGAAGAATGGAACAGAGAGAGATCAGTTTGTCCCCTCCCTCACGGCCAACACATGCAGCGCATTTCAGGGATTCCATCCACACAGGATGAATGCAGTGAGAGGGAACCAGGCTGCTCAGAAGTGTTTATGGACTGTTAGCTCTTCTCTGACCAGGTCATACAAAGAATGTCCAGGTGCCCCTAAAGCCCAAAAATGGAACCTAATCTCGCCGGGCCGTCATCTTTCAGTGGAATTCAATGCCATATCCTTTCCCTCTTTACACTTCACTCTTTTAACACCAACCTCAGCCTACCATCTAAACAACAAAGTCTTAGAGTATGGGCTTTACAAGTAACAGGTGTGCTGATTTAAATGAATGATTTCCTTTAAATTCTTAATCAGGGGCCAGCCTGGTTAAAAGCTTGCTCGAGTGAGAGCTCTGAGCATCAGGGTTGCGGGTTCGATTCCCACATGGGCCAGTGAGCTGCACCCAGGTTGAGCTGCTGCTGAGCTGCCAACAGGTGGCAGTATGCCTCAGCTGGTGAGAGCATGTGCTCCTAACAACAAGGTTGCCTGTTCGAGATGGTGGGCTACGCCTGCCTGCAACTAAAACGCCTGCCTGCAACTAAAAACTGAACTCGGAACCTTGAGCTGAGCTGCCACCTGGATGGCTCAGTGGATAGATCGTGCGCTCTTAACAACAATGCTGCCGGTTCGACTCTTGCATGGGATGGCAGCTATGCCCACCCGCAACTAAGACTGAACTCAGCACCTTGAGCTGAAGGGCGAGACTGGACTTGGAGCTGAGCTTGCTGTGCCCTCCACAACTAAGATTGAAGGACAGGAACTTGGCTGTTCCCCTTCCACAATTCCCCAACACTGTTCCCCTCCTTCAATTCCCCAATAAAATCTTTAATAAAAAAGAAATTCTTAGGGCCCGCCATGTGGCTCAATTGGTTAAGAGCTCACTCAAGAGTGCGAGCTCTGAGCAACAGCAGTTCAATTCCCAGCCCAAGCTGAGCTGCCAACAGGTGGCAGGATGGCTCAGCTAAAAAAGAAAGAAAGAAAGAAAGCAATTCTTAATCAGGTGATAAAAATATTAGTCAACTCAAATGACTGCAGCGGGAATTGTATAAATATATTATTTTACCCTGCAATAATGTTCTTCTGGTTTACTTAAGAGTGGACATTTTTACCGTGTAATCAAAGACAGAAGTGACCACACATTCTTCAGAAAATTAGATAGGGACAGTAGTGGTCATTTATGTCTTCTTCTAAATTAATTCTGCCAGAGTTAAAAATAAATCCCCAAAAGCTTTGAGGACATACTTAGTAGAAATTAGATCCATTTCAACATTAAAACAGATTTCTTCCACACTTTTTTCTCAGGCAAAATGTAGATGGAAAACTAATATAACAGATTTTGTCTCCAGGCAAAATAAAGTGGATAATTTTAATGTCAGTACAGGAAAAAGGGAGGCAGCAGTTCCCAAAAGAGCAACTCAATGCTCACTTTTAATTTATGTCAATATTTTTCTATTGAAGTAGGAAAAGAAACCATGTAAGAGAACATTTTTAGAGGAGTAAAGTTGAGGCATCCCTAACATCATAATGACACACTGTTTGACCTTGAACTATTATACTTGGATGCTTTGAAATAGGGTAAAATTATTTCTAATTTAAATAGCTTAGAAAACATGGCATCAAAGGCCTAAGTGACATTTAATTTGAAGATAAAATTTCAGTGTTTCCTAAAATTACAAGTACCTCTCCAAAGACCAAACACTCAAAAACCAATACAAAATATAACTCCTCAAGGAAAGAAGTAATTTTCCAAGCAAAATAAGTTTCCATTTGTAACTCATTACTGGCCAAGTCTGCGCCTTCAAATTTCAGGTCCTTACACACGATATTAGAATTTCCAATCCTCTGTGCTCAGCCATAATGTTAATCACTGCAGCAATCCAAATGAAGTTACAATAAACCAAACATTTGTACTAATCAAGGAAAATGTAGTCCAAATGGACAAGCAAAAAAAAAAAATTCAAAACTCACTTAATTATATGTGCAACCTTATACATTAGAATCCAGAAATCAAAGTAAAATCAGCCTACAGCAGAAAGATAAGAAGACCCTAAACTACAGTTCTGTACATTAATTTACCCATAAATTCCAACTAATCAGGAAAAAAATCATTAAACAGGAAATCCTGCACTTGAGTAAATTTTATCTAACAAAAAATGATCAATAATTAGGCCCAACCTAATCTTATGAATGCTTCAAAGCAGAGGATGTTCTCCTGCTGGAAGAAGATGAGGAAGGCACAGGAGAGCAAAGCCTGAGAAGGGTTCAACACACTGTTGCTGGCTCTGGGATACAGAAGCCCATGTGCAAGAACCAGGGTGGGGCCTGTTGCAGCTAAGGGCAGCCCTCAGCTGACAGCGACCTCAGTCCTACAACCATAAGAAATTGAACTCTGTCAACAATATGAATGAGCTGAAAGTGGATACTCCCCAAAGCCTCCCTATAGGAGTCCAGAAGTTGACACCTTTTTTTACTATTGAGATACAGTTGCCGTATAATATTGTGTAAATTTAAGGTGTACAACATAATGATCTGATACATTTATATTGCAATATGATTGCCATGGTAGCTTTAGTGAATATCTCTGTCACCTCATGTAATTATCACTTCTCAGAGGTTGGCATCTTGATTTTGGCCTTGAGGTACCCAGAGCAGAGAACCCAGCTGAACCCACTAGAGTTTCAGATCTACAGAACTATGAGGCAATAAATGGAGGTGTTTGAAGCTACTAAATCTATGATAATTTGTTATACCTACAGTAGAAAACAAATACATCCCCAACACAAAAACCTCTTTTCCCTTCACCTCTTATCTTCCATTTACCTTCTTAAGGATAAAATCTTAGGATAAAATCTCAAATCATTTTATTTCTGCATTGAACAATCAAAGTACTCTATGTCTATTCTTGAAAAGCATCTCTTGCTCTTTCTGGAAGATGCAAAGTAGCAGAGTATAAAGAACTAAAGGGGCGTGGGAAGGCAAGCAAGTTCTTTAATCTCATCAAGGTTTAGTCTCTTCATCTATACATTGGGGAGAATACTAGGTCCCTGACAAGGCTGGGGAATTAGTGAATGGTTTAATAAATGTAAAAGCATATAGAAAATGCTTCAGCCATCTTAGTCCCCTCTTCCATGGCCTCCTTTGAAGCTTTCTGGAGGCTGCAATCCCAAATTCAAGAAATACTGATTCCACCACTCTATCGATAGGTGGCTGGACAAAGCAATGAAGGTTTATATGACAAAGCTGATAACAAGGATTTAAATCTTCCTGAAAAGTGTTTCCAAGAACCATCCCATAGAAGTTAAGCCTGGTCACACAACCACTCACGATGCTTACCATTCACTCAGATGATCTTATTATTTCAAGTTTATACTGGCTTTCATTCAGTCTGAATGACAGAAACAAAATTTGAAATGATCTTTAAAAATTAGGAGAAAAAAGTAATAAGTATTCCAAAGAAGCAGGGTATAAAGAGAAAAAGGAGAAATTAAGGATCAGGGCAAAGTTAACTACCATGAAGAAAATGTCACTAGTCTTTCTAAATGCGACTTAAATGTCTGTCTTGAACAATTAATAGGATAGATTTCCTCTCTCTCTCTCTCTCTCTCTCTCTCTCTCTCTCTCTCTCTCTCTCTCTTTCTCTCTCCCCCTCATATATATATATATATATATATATATGGTTTTTTAACTGCCTTAGCAGTAATGTCTCTCTATAAAATCATTTGGTATTTGGCAGCCCCTATTCTCCTAATGCAATCCTTCTTCTAAATTTATTGACTCATTAATGAGCCTTTCATTAGTGATTAAAGATGTTTTGTTTTGCAAGAAATTATCTCTTTTGATGTATCTTTTACCAAAATAATTTTCAAAAGCCTACCATATGATATAAAATAATCCAAATTTCAAGATTTTAAAACTTATTTTCACAGACAATTATTAAAAAAAACTGTTTTAAATGTGTTTATTGCCTTTTCCAGTGGATGAGCCAAGTTAGAAGATATTGATATTCTTATTTCAAAATATTGTATTCATACTAAAAATTCTGTAAGCCAGAGAGTCATTCAGTCTAGCTGATTCCCTACTAATCAGGTTACTCATTATAAATGTTATTTCAGATCATCATATCTGCTTCTTATTGGTTTGTTTGTTTGTTTGTTTTGCAAGACCTTATTTATTATTCAAAGATTTAGAGAGGATCCAAAATGGTATGATATTGATAGGAAAGTATAAAGCCACCAGAACGAGAAAATAAACTAAGAACAAGGAACATGCATTCACTGTGGGCAGAGGAGCAGATACACCGTGATAATTTCTCGTTATCTTCACTAAATCCAGATTTTATCTGAATCTGTCCTCCATATATTTCCCCAATCTGTCCCTTAACTTGGTTTTTCCTTGGCTAGAGGTTGACAAGAAGAAAAGAGCAAGAAGGAGAAGAAGGTAGGACTAAAGACAACAGTGTTGCTAATTCCTAAGTATTACTTTGTCCAGGGTGTATTTTTCTGATAGATAGTAACCTAACAAGGCAACTGAGTAAGAAGTCTGTGTATTTCTTGGCATTGAATCTTTAGAACATGCTTAGCAATGAGTTCTTAAGCTTCTAGAAAAGTATCAGTTATGCCACTGAGCAGGCCTGTCTGGGTCTAGTGGATCCACATTTTAGGAAAAGCTTTATTCTCTGTAGGTAAGGCGTTACTCACTGCATCATTTATGAACTGGGTGGTAGTGGCCCACATACAACATTTATTACAGTAAATGTTGAGGTTTGGCAGAATTCACTTCTTTTCCTGCAGATTTTGGGACGAATTGGGAAACAAGACAGAGAAGACAGATAGATGGAAATAGAAATATTGGATTTATTATTATAACCTAATTGGAAAAATGTGAATTTAGTTCTGTGGTCAAAAGGCTTACTACATTCACTGTTCCCACACCACTGCCACCCATATACATACAGACACAGTTTATAATTCAGGAAGTCCACCAAAGAAAATTTTGAATCTACACAACAGACGCACTTATCCAAGACTGGTCACTCACACTTGGCCCAGGGCAATGTGAGATGGAAAAGAGAGTGAATCCCCAGTGTCCAGTAGAGGAAACAGACCCAGAAGTAACTTATCAATTAGAAAACTCACTTCATTTCATGGGTTGGAATGGGCATGGCAGGAGGCCAGGAGTGTTACTCCAGCAGAAATCCCCCAACATGGAAACTCGAGGCAAATGGAAGGGAGGTTCGCCCTTTCTGAGCCCCACACAGTGGAGCCCAAGAATTCTCCAGATATTAAAAATTAAGAAACCAGAAGGTTGCATCTATCTCCAGCACATGAAAATTCATAATCCAGATTTAATATCATACTCATGCCTCAAAGAACTCTCCTAGGTACTGTATAGCATTATTTAAAATACTGTACTATAGCCCCAGGATTTAGAAAGATGGAAGGAAAAGCCACTTTTGTGTTTGCTCTAAACTACTCACAAAATAATACCATAATTAAATAGCTAACTTTAATCTTCTTGTCATAAAATTTTGTATACACTATCACTAATGGGGAAAAAAAAAGGTAGCATTTCCTTAAAAAGAAAAGTGTAAATGTAATACAAGACAATATTTCTTTCCTAATAAAAACTTAATTCACCATTTAAACCGGAGTCACTCGTTCTGTTAGCTGTTTGCAAATTTGTTTTATATAACATTTTTATATAGTTGGTACTGCGAATGGTATTCATAATGCAATCTAGCATATCCCTTCTCCTCCTTCTGCTCACATTTTCCTCTTAATTTTTGTCCTTCCATATATCCACTCTATTCTCTCCTTATGAGGAAAAATATGAATTCATGAAATTCAATATATCAAATAAGTGTTTACCATTTAATTTCCATATTGCTATGAAGTGTTTTATAATAATTTGTGCAATAGAGTGACTTACTTTTCCTTTAGATAATTTAACTTAAGAAATCACAAATGAATCTTTAAGATAAAACAAATATGAGAAGAAAATTGCCCAGGACTTTGACATTTAAAGCAACTTATTTATGCTTTCAACTTGTGAACTATAAGATTTCAGGGGAGAAACAGCTTCATTTAATCATACTAAGGAAAAGAATAAATGGACACACTTAAACAGAGGCCATAGGTATCCACATTCCTGGAATATATCATTTTCTGGACAGTTATAAGAACACCATTGATGGCTCCTGGCAAGCTCTTCGCTTCAGTGCATAAAGGATCTCTTATTCCTAAATGTCTTTTGATTTCTAAAGTTGAAAGGCATTCAGCAACAGTCACTGAGCTCTGAAATGGCACAAGTACCAGGTGCACGGGAATCAGCAACGAGAGTAAAGGAACGATGTCCTCTTCCACCTAAGAGAAATGCCCTGCGTGCTGAGAAATTCTACATGAACTCTGTACTGATCCCACTGGTCACCATCTGTAAATGCTTTATCAGGTGTCTACTGTGTGTCTGTCACTTGCTCGATACTGGGAAGAGGGTAAGGGGGAAGTCAAAGGCTGACAAAGTATGGGTCTTTCTTCATTAAGTTTACCCCAACTTTGTTGGGGGTAAATATGAAAAGTAACAATATCATATAAATGACACCAATAATGTGTGCTGTGTTGTATCTGTGGTTTTTAAGCCAAGCTCGGAAGGGTACTTGTTGGGGGTGGTTTAGGGCTAGGATAAGCTGGTTGACAAAAGAGATTCCAACAGGTAAGATACATAATTCAAATATAACCATTGAGGCAAAGAGCCAATGCAAATGATCTAAGAAGCAGAAGGGTATCCTGGCAAATGTATGGGCAAACACAGACAATAACAAGGAATCCAGGCGAGGTGACTCTGAACAGTGTTAAGGAGACTGGCCCGCAGAGTGTGGAGCACTGCGCAACCCATGGCCACCAAGAGCCCAAGCCACAGGTGGGGCTCAGAGGCACACTATCTTCCTTCAAAGACAGGTCTTGAACACTTGCCCTGTCTGTGCCTGTGAGGGCAGATTCCTGGAAATGGCACTCAAAGCTGGGCCTGGATCTGCCAACGTGAGTTGTCAGCAGGCTAAAGTATACTGTGCTTACTGGCAGAGGGGTTTGGGGGCAAAGGGGTTCTAAGCCTAAAAGGAGAACGAATTAAGGGGAATTAACAAGAAAGGGGTAGGGAAAATAATAATTTTCTGCTTCTCACAGTTTGGAGCCAGGACCAACCACAAACAAAAGCTCATCAATTCCAGCTACCTTTTATGAAAAGAAGAAATTAGATGTAATATCTGAGCTTTAGACAAAGCCACTCTAAGTACAGAGAGGAGGTGGTGAATCATGGAAAAAGACATACTATTAACACCAAAAAAGGCATGAATGACCGGAAACATGATGGACAAACCCCCATCGTTAAACAGCAGAGGAGGCTGACAGGACAAAACTATGACAGGTCCCTGGCAGCTGGCAGGTGAATGGAGGAGGCTCTGTCACCTTCCCTGACCCAACACACACACCTATCAATGCTTGGAAGTAAACATGCATTCTCAAGAGACCTGAGCAAGAGACAGAATGGCCTCGAAATGGTTCTGGGACCAATTCCAAGGTGGGGTTCGAAGCAATTCTCCAACACCAACTGAGTCTCCCACAATGCAACTCAGTTCTGACACTATGTACCTGGAGATGGCATTAGATTCCACAGGTTAAGGGCTCAGTCCCACAAGATTGCAGGCCCCGCCCCCCCACACTTCAGATGCCAGCCACTAGTCCAGGTTATCACCTGTGCTTCTTACCAATTACACATCAGAGGTTCCCACAAAGAGATGCACAGGTCAAGGTATGTGGGAAGGGGCACGGTGTTTCCATGCTCTCTCCAGGCAGGCCACTCTCCCCAAATCTCCACGTGTTCACCAATGCAGAAGCTCTCCAAACCCTGTCCTTTGGGTTTATATGGAGGCTTCATTACACAGGCATGACTGATTAAATCATTGGCCAGTGGTGACTGATTCAGCCTCCATCCCCTCTCCCCTCCTCGGAAATCAGGGAGTCTCAATTGGTTTCCCTGGCAACCAGCCCCCATCCTTAGTTGACCTGGGAGCTTTCCAAGAAAGTCACTCATTAACATAACAAGACACCTTTATCACTCTCCACACTTAGGAAATTCCAAGGGTTTTAGGAGCTTTGTGACTGGGACAGGACAAGGACCAAATCTGTACTTCTTATTATAAATCACAATATCCCAGCCTTGCAATGGAAAAAAGCAGCAATGAATGCTGCTTGACATGCACTGGAGTATACGGAGACTTTTAGGAAAATTCCTGCAACTGTGCTGGACAAATACTGGGTTTTTTTGTTTTTTT
>NW_017731650.1:1607457-1618077 GCF_001890085.2 Hipposideros armiger | reverse complement strand
TCCAGGTTGAGCTGTTGTTCAGCATCTTAGCTGTAGAGGGCAGTGTCACTGGCCCTCATATGTGGGATCCGAACCGGGGCCCTCTCGCGTCCCAAGCGAGTTCTTAACCATCGCGCCACTCGGCCGGCCCAATACTGTTTTAATACAGACCACTGGTCCACTCAGGGGTTCTGAAGAGACCTGGATCGAACTACACGGTTAATTCTATCACTATCGAAGGTCAGTAGGGCTTCTTTGGGACTTCTTCTATCACCAAAAATGGAACTGGAGCAGATGGAAACCAGCAGCAATGGAGGCCCAGGCAGGTTACTGAAAAGGAGCCAAGTACATAAGGAATCGCCCTGCTTGAGGCCCTTCTCTCCCCTCAACAAAATGAATTACCCTGACTCTACAAAAGATAATGGGAAAAGTCTGGGAGACGATTCTGGAGTGTGGATACAGACAGAGAACAGCAAACAAGCAAAGTACCCAGTTCCGAGGCTTCCATCCAGTCCTGTACTGCTTGATTATAATCCATGCTTTTAGTATTTATCCTGTGGTTGATGTGGCCCGAAAAATAAGTGAGGTTCATGAAGTGGCGAATGACTGGATTCCCCATTCTGTGTTGTAGAAAGAAAACTCTCATGACTGCAGACTGGTTGTGTGCTAAGAAGAGGAAGGGGGGGCCAAGTACAATTATTGCTGAATCAGGACAATGACAACGTCGTAAATGGGAAATTAACGGTTTTGGAGACGTCATGTAGATGGACTTTCCAGATGAAATCAAAATGTAAATTTAATTATTCTATGAATAGTCTTTTCTGAATAAGCATCCAAATGGAGCAGAAATTTTCAAACTGTTGTTTACTGATTGTTTCCAGATGCCCTTGGCTTCTACTTTGTTTGTCTACATGTAATAAAGGAAAGTGCTAAACAGGTCACACGAGGGGGAAACAGCAGTTGCTGACCTAACACATCTGTGGCACTGTGACACATGTTAAAAAATGGCAATTGGCAGCTATCTGGTTAACTTGTTTAAAACAGATCAAGCAAACCGGAAACAGACCACCTAAACCAAAAGTTATCTAAGATACCCAGACTGACGGTCAACATTGATTATGTTAGACCACAAAGTAAAGTGAGATTTTGACAATGTTTATAGATATTCACCAATTGTTAAGCCAGGAATTCTCTGTTTTGAAAATAATCCTCAACTGTTAGAAACAAAGGATTCAAAATGAACCTTTTCCCAACTAACACTGAAATGGACCAGAACCAATTCTTACATAAAAGACAACATACACTACCCACAAATAAGTGTACCCACTTACTCTGAAGAAGGAAAATCATTCTCCTTTATAGCAGAGCTACCAGGTCACTTCTACAAACCTCCTCGCTAAACTAAATGGTTGGCTTCTTTATTTTTTAAACAGAAATAAATTAATTCTCTTTGGTTTGGGCATTTTCATGCATACATTTAAATAAGTATAAGTGTGTGCTTGTGTCTGTGTATGTGTATGTATTCATTCTACAGATATTCTCTCTGCGTGTCTAATTTCCTTTAATTCTGCTTAGATAAGTGTCATGGCTTTTTGTAGGTCATTCACATGTAAAATATGAAACACTTATCTATCACTCTCTAAGTGAGATGGATTTGATACATAAAAGGCAATTTTTTTTCATTTTTTTTCAGCTTCAAAGGTAGCTTTCCTCTCTTGAAGAAATCTCAAAACATGAATGTTATGTTCATTTGTATAACCTCTGATTTAACAAGCCTCTTGATTAAATACCTTCACAAAGACAAATAATAAGGTGTAATTATGCACTCTGAATATATTTTCCCATAACTGTATATGTTTGTGAATTTTGGGGGGGCAAGTTGTTTCTATTGATGGGAAAATAAAAGCCATTAAAAGATTAAATACAAAGTGATTTCATTTTAACCAAACACTCTTTATTTTTCTCATGCTTTTCTCTGAGTATGAATGTAGAGGGTCATCAACAGGTGAAATGATAGCAGGGACATAAGACGCAGAGCAGCATGGGGCACACCTTCAGCTATATAATAGGGAGAAACTTTTCAAAGGTGCAGATGCCAAAGGTAGAGAAGAATAAGAAGGAAAAAATGTCTTTTTCTGGCCAGAGAGATGATGATCAGGACAGTGATGCCTTGTGGAATTTTCCCAATCTGATATTTTCCTATGTAAATACCTGTAAACTCTATTTGACATGTAAGTTAGCAAACTAGAAGGGTTTTGTAGTAACTCAATTTTGAGATATAATCTTTGAAGCAAACAGCCATGGATGCCGAGAATGGCATCCCTGACATATCCAACTTGAACACAAGAATGAATGAAGGAAATCCTTTTGTGAACACTTTTGGGGAAAAGGATTAGGTGACTAACTTTCCAGGAAGGGAAGGTTACTTCTTAACAATTCTCACTAGATTTAGTAAGTACTCACTATATTTGTAATAATGGAACTGATTTTTTCAAAGCTTTTTGTATTGTAGGAGAAAGAAAAATACTATTTTAAGAGCTGGGCTTCCCTCCAGTTTTGCTGGAAGTTTCCTTTTAATGGTCACATCTGGCAATAAAACAGCTCTGGTGCCCAGGTACCGACCAATATGCGCAGTTACTCACAGATGGCCCGCGAGCCACCCCACCCCAGACAACAGAGGCACAGCCTCAAGGTCAGCTTGCCCAGCTGCATCAGACTCTCCAAGAGAACTCTAGAGAATCCACACATCAGGACCACTGCCCAAATCTGCCTTCAGCTCGTGACAAAACTGCTTTACAGACCAAAAATGTGAATAGATTAAAACCTGACCTCTCATCCCGCACACTGAAACAGCACTGATTGTATCAGCTCTTCACATTGTAGAAGTTTAATTTATTGGGGAAAACAAGCTATTTAGCAATTTATATGCTCTGAAGTACAAAAACAGGATGTTTATGTTACACCTTTAAAAGAGGATGTTCTCGATTCCACATTTTTGAGAAAAGTACAGAGAAAATGCAAAGTTATCTACTTTCCCATGCCTTTGAAAATGGGTCCCCGGACACTCAGCCATTGACCTGAGGGGTAATCCAGCCCAACAGTTGGAAGACCCTGAATTTATTGGTGTGGTTTGATCTACCCAGGACCAGAAAACTCCTAGAAACTTCTCTCCATGGAATTGCATTTGTCTTGCTTCCAATGCTTTCTAGCATCTCCAGCTCTTTTGATGTGGTCACATTAAAGACGGAAGAAAAAAACAATGAAAACCTTAGGGAAAGCCAACACTAGTCCCTTTCTTCTTCTCCAAATAAGTCCATTCACTGTTGTCCAGTCTTTGTATGAGCTCTCCTATACTGAGCATTTATCATCCAAAGCTTGTTTATATTTGAGAAGCCCCGGGTTACCATCCATTATTCTTCCTTTAACAAACGCCATACAATCCCATCTCTAGAATATATATTTCGAAGCTTTTGTTAAGAAATGTGTTGGGAGCCGGCCGAGTGGCGCGTTGGTTAAGAGCTGGCTTGGGACACCAGAGGACCCTGGTTCGGATCCCACATATGAGGGCCAGTGACACTGCCCTCTACAGCTAAGATGCTGAACAACAGCTCAACCTGGAGCTGGGCTGCCATGAGTCGCCGGCGATGGCATAGGCTGCAGCCCCTGTGGCAGTGGGTTGCCATGGGCTACGGTGTGTAGCCAGCAGCCGCAGTGAGTGGCCGTCCAGAAGCCGGCGACTGATCTGCCTCGCCCGGGAAGAGCTCAATGATGGTGCCAACTTGGGCCAGTGAAGCAACGTCTTCCACAACTAGACTGAAGAACAAAACGACAGCAACTTGTCTGTTCCCCTTCCCCCAATTCCCCAATTAAAAAAAAAATCTTAAAAAAAAAAAAGAGATGTGTTGGTAATCTGCTCACTGAAAATGGCTCTCAAGGATTAAAAATCACAGTTTAGGAACTGTGATGAGTCAGTAAATCAGGCTTCTCCCTGCTCAGAAGCAAGCATAGTGGTCAGATGGGGACAGGGAAATTAAATGATATACGTCCCCTAGTCGCGGCTTCGCATACTGATCTTGTTTGAATACTTTCCCACAGCATTTTCTCTGGCACCTCTGAAAGGATTTCAAATAAGGATGCTTTTCTGTGAGCCATCTGGCAGCTTCCTGGAAAGCAACAGCACAAGATGTCCCTACTCACAGAGACTGATGAGATTCCCAGGGGAACCTTTCAAAGCTGGTCATTTACAACAAGATGCTCACTGCGGGCCAAACTTGCTTTTAGGTAACTCTAGCTGAACTGATGCTAATACAGGCAATTGACGTTTCAAAGATAAAGAGTTCAAGTCTCAGACATAAAGAAGTGGTAAAAGAACGTGCCATAAGGACACTGAAGACTTATGCAAAGGGAAAGAGGCAAAAGAATTTCCCCCAAAGAAGGTGAACATTCAGATACAGTGTACTGTTCACTCAACAAGCATTTATGGAGCAGCTACTATGTAGCAGACATTAGGAATACCAGTATGACAGAGGCAAAATCCTTGCACCCCAGAAGCTCATAGTCTTATAAAGGAGAAAGCCATATGAACAAATATATTGCAGTTTAGCTTGAAGGTTATAGGAATAATATAGGAAGTAAAACATAAAAGATGAATGTCTGAACTAATCCCAGTGAGAGGTAAACACAGCAGAAAAGAGAGTGCAAACTTAAGAGATATAAACAATTGCATATTGTTCTTGAAGACTCATTAGATGTGGGAGGTGTGGAGAAAAAAGCATTCAGGCTTGGGAGAGTGAGTAGAAAATACAGGAGGAATACAGAACAGAAACCTGGAGAAGAGATACAGATTGAGGGGTCATCAGTGCATCAGTATGATTTAAAATCAGTTCAGAGCTAAGAGTCTGCTAACCCATAAGAAAAAAGACGATGAACGGATTCTGAACAATGCCAAGTTTTAGGAGATAGCAGAATAAGAGAATTTGGTAAAGGAAAGTGAGAAGTAACAGTTGGTGAGAAAGGAAACCAAAATACAGTGACTTCTGGGAGGCCAAAAAAAAGTTTCAAAACAAGGAGCAGTCAATTATATCAAATGTCTCAGAAATGTTAACATGGGGACTGAAAAATATTCCTGGGATTTGAAAATCAAGAAAATGTGATTGAAGTTTGCCAGAGCAGTCAACAGAGCATGGAAAGCAGTGTTGCATGCTGGGACATATGGGTGTCTGAGGGGCCATTTAATTTATCATCCAACATAACTGAAGATTTAAGTCACATTGGCTGAGAAACTGGAATACATACTTAGTCAGGCCATCTATAAGAGACAGACTTTTTGTCAACTTGCCCAAAACATTCTGAATCCTATAAGTTTAGATGCCCGTAGTGCTGCTGTGTCTGTGACCAGGCATTAGCCCTTTGGTTGCTGTTACCATGGAGAAGTATAGGGTATCTCCAAGGGATGTAGTGGCTTCTTACCAATGGAGTCGAAATATTTTACCAACCTGTAACTTTACCAGCCTGTAAGGCCATGTCAATATGTAGAGAGTGATGATCAGCCCTCAGATAGCTAATAAGCAAAGTTGATCACACAGATCATTTAAACTTGAGCTCATTAGCTTTGTAATCATAGAGTAGCAGCAAGCGGTAACATGTTGTTTTTTTTTCAATTTAGTGTGTATCTTTTATTCAGCATATACATACTGAATATATTTTGCATTGTTTCAGAATCCAACATTGTTTAGAAGATCTAAAACTGATGAAAGGCCACACCCTGTGACCCTAAATTCCATCCAGGGAAATAAATTGTGTATATCTAAAACAACTGGAAGTAATTACTAACCTCTGAGCAATAGTGTGGCAATGAGAGGAAAAAAAGTAAATTTTACATACATTCTGGGGGAGCCAAGCACAAGGGAATGATTGGGATGGCATAATGTTTCTTAAGAAAGGCTTTTGAGCTGTGACTTGTGCTGAAAAATAGGGTTGGAATGGAAATACTTTCTTTGTAAATGTAATTGAAACTCTTCACTCGTCCTCTGTGCTCCCATTTTGTCACTAAGTAAACAGGAGTGAAACTTCAGAGTCAGTGGGTAGAATAACGCGAGCCCCTGGCTGGGTAGACCAGACTTCCATGCCTTCACAGTACTTTATGGTGGCAAAAACAATCTGCCTTTTTGGGGGATCTCAACTGGCCTTGTATGTAAAAGGAGTTTCTGGGTTATCTGCTTTCTAATATCTCCTCCAGTTCTAGGCATCCAATCTTCCACTTCTAAGACTCTAAGGCTCTCTGGTTGAAGAACAAGGGAGCATTAGCACAGAGCGATTTGTGTGTCTGAGCCACCAAAGAGTAGATGAAAATGAAGAAATTCCCTGCAGGACTCTGGCAGTGACATCCTGAAGTGTGGATATGCACATTCAACCCTGCGGCCTCATCAACACAGAATGGCCTTGTCTGTCAACTCATCACCCATAATCATCTGATCCCCTAGCTTCTCCTCACTGTTCACCAGTCATGACATCAGTGCTGATACCACTGAGGTTTCTGACAATACTTTTTAGCACAACCACTACTATTCTGTAAATATCAGTAATTCCATTTTAATTTCCTGAATTCTAAATGTGATTACACTGAATATATTTGTTATAACATTGAATCACCTTTTTTAAATTGAAACTACCATTTTAAAATAACATCCACATTGTCCTAAGTATGGAAATGTAGGAAAATAATTTTCTTTCTCTCTCTGGTAAGACCTACTTTCTCTAAACTACAAATATAAATGCCAGTTGACTCCGACAATGATTTGTTAACTTTAGGAAAGAAAAAGAGGAAAATTAGGTAATTTCTTATGAGTGAGTTAAACTTGTATTCTTTACAATAATAGTTGTTTTTTTCTTACTTGTATTAAGTAGCAAGTGTTGTAGTCCACGACTCTGTAACATTTTCCTTTTTTATTTACCTCATCTTTATTTGATAAATAAGAATTTTCTCAAGCTAGTACTCATGATCAAAAGCTATGATTTTAATCAAAAGTCAATGTATAGAATTTCTTAAAAATCTTTTCTGAATTCCAAAGGCTCAGAAAAGGGATCTCAAACTATGTCCTCACATTGCCAAACATCTGTATAGACATTGAGAGATGTTAAGGAAATGATAAAACCAAAAGTTCAGTGAACCAAGTAAAGTTGACTGGGACGTCTCAAAGACGCATATATATTCTGCTTAGCCAAGGACTCACCGTTGTTCTACTTTATTCCATTACCTGGACTTGGTTACTTCTAAGGGTACAATCAGGAAGATGCAGGAGGTGTGGGATACCTCATACGCAGGACCAAAAGCTGAGGGCAGATATATTTCCTAGCAACAGTTCTCATTTGAAGGGCTAATTTTACTTAACTATATACGTTCCCCCATCTTTTTTTTCTTTTTTACTTTCCTATTTCTTTACTTCCTTTTAGTGAGGGTGATTACATCCTTAACATAGAAAGGGTGAGTGTTTTTGTCTTCATGGGCAGGAAAGAAAGGGCAAATTGAAGAGATTCAAGGAAAGGAAAAACATCCGTGGAACAGAATAATGTCAGCCAAAAAAGACAAGGAAATCAGGCTAAATGTTCCCCATCTTGCCACAAAACAAAAGGAACACAGTGAACCACTCTGGGCCAAAAAAAGCCTTCAGGTTCAGAGCTGAAAGACCCATGTGCAGCTCCCCGATATTCAGAGCGCTGACTGCATTTTCCAGCTTATAATCAAAGAGTCAGTACTACATAAACCTGTGTTTGTTGTGCTGCTCTCTCCTTGTCTTTATTTCCTGCAAGTTTAGACAAAAATAGCATCTTGGACTCTTCCTTTCTCACAAACTTCCACAGAAAAAAATCTTAATTTTCGTTTTACAGTCTTCTCCATTTGTATCCCTTTGGCTCTCAACAGTGGATGCTTATTCCTACCAAGACTCTGATGGGAACAGATGAGCATCTGAATTTCTTTTGATACTTTTGCAAGCTGGCTCTGTACACAGACACTGAACAAATGCTTTTGAAGATCATATTATTGGAAGAGAAAAATAAAAAAAGAAAGTAGTAGGATACTAGGATATAGTAACAGTAGTGCAACTTGCCAGGAGTCAGGAAGCAGCCTTCTACTTCTTCTTGGCAGTGGTCTGACATTAATAGACTACTGTATCCAGTGTTTGTCTTTTCAGTTTAAAATGAATATGAAGAAATTTGAGAGGGGCTAGAAAGGAACAAAAGAGTAAAGCATAATGAGAAAAAAAGTAGAAAGCTGTTATTTGGAAAAAAATTAAAGACATCAAGATTGTTTAATCCATAAAAGAAAAGCCTTTGGGCAGGTTTAATGAAAAGTGTCATAGTGAGTAAAAAACATCAACCAAATTATTCTTCATCTTGACCAAGGAAACAATGAGAGGAAATGTGCTAAAATTAGGATTGAGGGTGCGAGAGCTTAGTTAGGCATAAGGAAGAAACTCTTGGCCTTGACATTGAAACTTTTGAGTATACTGCCAAAAAAAAAAGTGAAATTTCTTGGAAACATCAATAACAATCTGTATTAATTGATGAAGGCATTTGCAAGAAAAAGATTAAATCAGATAACTTCCTGAAGTCCCAGTTCTAGGACATAGTTATAAGAATTCAGCTACCTAAAAAGGTCAGATAAAAATTACCAAGCCCAAAACATTCTGTTCATAAACAGTATTTAAGTCTCTGACACCTCCAAGTTTTATATTAGATTTTAAAAGCCTGAACTTTGCACTAAATATTTTTTAATTATGCATATAATGTGTCTTTGTCTCTGTTTCTTGCAATAGGCTCTATTCATAGTAGCTAGAACTTTTTAAGGCCTTGTGGTTATTGAAAAGAAGATAAGGACATTCTGATTTATAGAATATGTGACATCCAAATTGACTTTATCATCAAGGGTTGCATAAAAAAAGGTAAAAGTAAAAACATCTCCCATTTCTATAGCTCCTGGTCCCTTCCAAGGTGAATTTCCTTCACCATCCTAGTAACAGTCTACCCTGTGTGGTTTCTTAAGGCACAAGTGGACAAAACATGGAGGAAAACAGAGAGAGATGCAAATAAGGGGAAAGCAAGAACAAGATCAGGAAGTATGAAGAGCAAGAAGCTTGAACTTGACCTTGATGGGGGAGAGGAGCAGACATTGAAAGATTTTAAGTAGAGAAGTCATATAATCCAATGTTGATTGTATTGAAATCATTTTGAAAATGTGGAGAATGGACTAGAGTAGGGTGAGGCTGGATGTGAGACATGAGGATGGCTGGAATATGACAGTGGCAGTCAAGACGGACCACATCAAGGGGTCCCAGAGGTACTGAAGAGGCAGAGTGATTGGCTGGATGAAAGATAGGCTTGGTGAAGCAGAGAAAAATCAAGGACAATTGTCAAATATCTGATATAAATAAAGACGGAGAGCATCAAAGTGCTTCTTTTCTGACTCAGTCGCTCAATCCCACAAGCTCCAAGGGTACACATCAGAAGACTCCCTGTCAGTGATATGAACTCCTCAAAATCCTTTTCTTCCTAAATCAAAGGCATTCAGTTAAACAAATAGTTGGATTGCCTTTAGCATATTTCTGAAGCTCTTTTCTGAGATATCTTTGCTTAATCTTCACAGCAGCTCCATAAATTATTTGACAAATGGAGAACTAGAGACACCAACCATAGAATTAGGAAGCGAGTCTGAAAGCCTGGAGTCCAAATGCCCAGCCTTGCTTCAACAGCACTTCCGGTTTTTGTAAAATCTTATTCCCAAAACTCAGGTGATTTTTTTTCTCCCCTTAAAGTATATCATTTCCAAGGGCAAATCAAATTCCAACTATTCTGAATCTATGTGCAGTCACAAACTCACTCATTATGATTTTCAGGTTTATTTGGCAACTCTAAGCTAAGCTGCTCTGGTGGTTTTTGCATTAGCACTCCCCTGGTGACTGTCGAAAGGGTCGTCATGCAGAGTTTTAATTGAATCTGCGTAACACTCTCCTGGAGATTAAAGGTAAGTGTTTCCAAGGGGAAAGAAAAGTAATAAAACAGAAGAGCTTCAAGTCAGGTTGTAAGAGAAAGGAGCAGAACAATCATATAGCATTTACATTTATGATGATAATAGCACAAACCCTACTAAAGAAATACTTAAACTCAGGATTTGTTCTCCGGGAAGCTTTCTCAGAGGATGACAACAAGAGATCAAGAGTAGCCAGTTAATCATTCACTGAATGCTATCTACAATCATGAAATGAGTCTCCAGGAATATTATCTAATTCCATGACTTCAGGCAGGTAAGATTGTTTAGGGGAAAGAAAAAAGAACCGTAATTACTTTTAAACTGGCAGAACTTTGATTCAATTGGTCAAGATGGTAGGCTAAACACTTCTAAGAAGAGAGCTGCTCTTTTGTTTGAAACACCTTAATGACATGTTTATTTAGGAAAGATAACGTCAACAGGGCATAGGGAAGACGGGAAGAGTTTAATTTTTTTTAAGAACAGTAAAATCATTAGCATAATAAATTAACAAAAAATGTTCCATTTTCCCTTGGCAGAAAAAGAGAAATGGGATTTTCTCATATTTTTGAATATCTTTTCTATTCCATTTACTCTCTTCCCTTTTTTAGGTTACA
>NW_017731650.1:1596443-1605727 GCF_001890085.2 Hipposideros armiger | reverse complement strand
GAGAGATAGAAAATAACTCCATCTTTGGATAGGAGGAAAAACAATATCATATTGTAAAAAGGACATTCACAAAGTGACAGAAAAAAAATGATTGCAGCCAACCTTTACAAACAATCTACTACTTTTCACAAATGTTCAGATATTGTATTTTCATTATCATTCAGTTCAAAGTATTTTCCAATGTCACTTTTAATCTCCTTTTTTACTATATTATGTTTAGAATAAATGTGGCTTAATTTATAAATATTGGGGGATTTTCTGGTTAGCTCATTTTATGGGTTTCTAATTAAGTTTATCTGTGATCAAAGAACATATGTGGTATAATTTTAATTCTTTGAAATCTGTACAGACTTGTTTTATGGGCTCACACATGGTCTTTTTGGTGGACACTTAAGAGGCACATGAAAAGAATGTATATTCTACACTTATTGGGTTCAATATTCTATAAACATCAATTAGGTCAAATTAGTTGACAGTAATATTCAAATCTCTTTACTTACTGATATTTTGTCTACTATTTCTATCAATTATTCAGAGAAGGACTATATTAGCATTCCCCAGAGAAACAGAACTGGTAGGATAGAGACAGAGATAGAGATGAAGAGACTTATTAATAACACCTGGCTTACACATTCATGGTGGCTGAGAGGTCCCATGATCTGCATCTATAACCTAGAGACCTAGGAAAGCCTGTGGTGTCGTTCCAATCTGACTCCGAAGGCCTGAGAACCAGGAGCACTGATGGTCTAAGTCCAAGAGCAAGGATAGAAGACCAATGTCCCAGCTCAAGTCAGGCAGAGAAATTGAGTTCTCCCTTCCTCCACTTTTTGCTCTGTTCAGGCATCAATGGATTGGATGGTGTCCACCCACATTAACAAAGGTAACCTGCATTACTCAGTCCACCACTCAAATGCTAACCTCCTCCAAAATCATCTTCACATGCACACCCAGAAATAACGTTTAATCAGATATCTGGGCACTTTAGAATGTGATTAGGGTTTTGTCATAATTAGTCTGTTACCAAATCTGGTTTTTGTTTGGTCTTGGGACAAGTCTCTGCAGAATTCTGTGTTTAAAACATCACTGTACTTCAATCCACAGGTTCCCTAGGTTGTTATATGGAAATATCCCACCTTCACGTTGCTTCTCCCCCAGCATTTTCCCTTAACTAGGAGCTGGAGCTCAGAAGTAAGAAATGATTTGTCATCATGTTTCCCCCTTTCCTTTGGATCTCTGTTCCATTCTCTGGTTGTCCATCTATCTCTCTAGATCACATCACTTTAATCAAATAGTAGATGAATAGCCCTTTCAAGGCTGTAACATTTACTTTTACTTTTTCCTGCTAAAGATTAGAGAAGACAGGTCAGCTAAGCACAGTATCTCTCATTTCAGTCCACAACCCCTATTATTTGGCAGGTTTGTGAGAACGTTTGAGGCATAGAAATTTAGCCATTTCCTTTTTCATTGAAATTGAAGAGGAATCTCACCACCTTTCCACCCCCTCCCACATATTGCTTGTGTTTCTGTGGTAGTTTCAGAGCAAATGAAATGGAGACAAAATGTATTTTAGCGACAATTTTTAACTAAAAGCTATTTCTTAAAACAGACATAAAATATTTAACTTGCAATGGAAAAGCCAAGTATGTTGCGCATCCAGAATATAGATGCTTTTGCACTTCTCACCCAGACCATTTAATCTGGAAAACTTCTTGAAGCCAATGTATTATCCAGAATTACTCTGCAGCTTTCTAGAAATCAGGTCCCAAAGTCAGCTAAATTACCACTGAGAACTGGGAATCCATTTCCTTCCAGAGATTATTCACCAGAAGAAACAAAGACGAGGTTGTTTTAAGCAACCTCATGTCTCCAGCATGTCACTATTGGAACCACCATTAACACTGCACTCACGGTTCATAAAACCAGTGAAATCAGTTCCCAGCCAGAAGAGTTAAGATGAAAGTAATCAAACTGTTACATAATTAGACATTCTAAGTCCATATCCAAATTTAGCATTCCATAGGGCTATATGTACCCTATGAAGCATTTTTTAATCACATAATAATAACCTGATCTCTGAGTGATTCCTCCACATGCACACCCAGTAATGCATTCCCAAACTGAAAAGTGCTTTTCACAGCACTTTCTTTTTTTTTTTTCTTTTTTTTTTATATTTTTATTGGGGAATTAGGGGGATAGGAACAGTGCTGGGGAATTGGGGTAAGGGGAACAGACAAGTTGCTGTCGTTTTGTTCTTCAATCTAGTTGTGGAGGATGTCACTTCACTGGCCCAAGTTGGCACCATCATCGCGCTCTTCTCTGGCGAGGCAGATCAGTCGCCGGCTTCTGGACGGCCGCTCACTGCGGCTGCTGGCCGCTCACGCTGGCTGCTGGCTACATACGGTAGCCCATGGCAACCCACTGCAGCAGGGGCTGCAGCCTACACCGTCGCCAGCGACTCACAGCAGCCCAGCTCCAGGTTGAGCTGTTGTTCAGCATCTTAGCTGTGGAGGACAGTGTCACTGGCCCTCATATGTGGGATCCGAACCGGGGCCCTCTGGCATCCCAAGCGAGTTCTTAACCGTCGCGCCACTCGGCCGGCCCTTCACAGCACTTTCTGAATGCAGACAAAAAGCACCTCCCATGTGAGGGTAAAAGCAATATGAAATCAATTCTATAATTTGTATTAAATATGTTATGCTCCCAATTTAGCAAGCAAAAAAGAGCTCTAACAGTTTCCAGTTTGCAATGAAGACACTGTAACTAAATACTTTTAGGTGTGAAGGGTCATTCTTATTGGACAAAAACAGTGGTTTCTAAAAACAATTCTAAGATTCCTTTTCCATATTCAGCCTTGCCTTGACCAACAGAACCCAACTAATTAATTCTCGATGAGTTCACCTCATACAAAATGAGGCTGATAATAAAGAAACTATTAAATCTCTGTAAGAGGTTTGCACATGTGCCCACCATTTTTACCCCACTACTCTCTGCCAGGTGTGCTAGCAAAGAAAATGAAACATGTTTCTTATCAGAAATGCAGTGGGGGCAGGGCGGGGAGGTACCAACAGTCTATAATGGTTATATAAACATTGATCTCTAAACTTCTGCTCTTTCTAACCTGGGAAAGGTCAAGCATCCTTGTTACTCAGACTCAAACCATAAGAAAAACACAGCCCCTTAAGAGCATACTATTCTGTGTTAACCAGCTACAGCCATTCAAGACTAATTTCCACACCAGGACAAATAAACATACATATTAAAGAAAAAGTTCCACAGTTCTCACATCAGGAATTTGTGATCCCAATTGGACAATTCAATTATTGGCCTAAAGAAGGGTCCTTTTAAAAGTCATTTTGAAAAGACCCTGAAAATTGATTTTAGCTTCTCAATTTCTGCACCTCATATCAAACGGTATCAGGTCCTTACACAGAAATATGGCTACAGCTTAAAAGAGAAGATGGTAATTGTTAACAGGCTCATTTTCATCTCATTCTGCAACCTGCTCATAGGAAGCAGGGGGAGTTTAAAATTTCTCCTCCACTTATATGGTCACGGCCCAATTTTTCAGATATTTGTAAGCAGTATCTGTACTAGAGAAGTATCCTGCTTCTGGATGCTATTAGAGCACACCATCACTTTTTGTACATGTTTGTTTTGAGCTAAAGGCATTTCACAGTACAATCTTCAGTATCTAAGACTTTTAACGATACCCATAGAGTCGCCTTTCCCTTCCAATTCTTCCCTGCTAGTAGGAGCCCTTTTTTGACTCGATTTGAATTCTGCTGGGAGCTCCAAGCGGTGGTCAATCTAAGCTGCAGTCGTTTCCTTTCTTCTGTGCCATTTGAATCAGCTGTCCTTCATCCTGCACCTCCATAGCAACAGCTTTCAGGCCCCGGAGAACCATACGATTCACCAAGTCAGTTCAGAGTGAAAGACCGTCATCAAAGGGTTGTTCTCAGGGGAGGCGGGAAAAGCTCTTTTTTATTGTCCACCATATCTATCATGGCATACCTCCTGAGGACTTAGAAGAACTTTAATATCATAATTTTTGACCCAACATTGGGATATTTTGAAGTTTGGGCTCGGAAGCTGCTTACAAGGTATGAATTTGTTCTTTGGGCTCCAAAACCTGGCTGTGCTGTCTTATTAATCGTACTTGCTGTACAACTGTTAAGCAACACTCCATGTACCAAAACTGCTTGACCAAAAAACTCTCTGTTCTGCACGACATAAACTGAGACTAGGATGTAGATAAATACTTGATCATATGTTACTAAAGGTTACTCATTGTTTTTATCTCACAGCCCCACTTGCTGACTATGGAGTCAGCTGAATGCTGAAGGGCCAGTTGCCCTCACCAATCAGAAAATGAATGACTTAAGTTTCTGATGATGTTTCCCTAGCAACCCATCTCTGTGAGTCACCTTGCATCTTTAACCCCCCATCTCACAGCGTGTTTTTGGTGCATATCAAATGCTATGTTCTATGATTTGCAAATTCACTGTCTGGTGAGAGTCCTATTTCACAGACAGCCCTCCTCTCACTGTGTCCCCACATGGCAAAAAGGGCTGAGGGAACTCTCTGGGGTCTCCTTTATAAACACACTAATCCCATTCATTAGGGTTCCACCCCCATGACCTTATCAGCTCCAAACACCCTACCTCCAAATTATACCATCACACTGGGGATTAGGTTTCAATACACAAATTTTGGGGGGATACAAACTTTCAGTCTATAGCAATATTTATATATACATATATTTTAATTACATAATATACCATGACTGCACATTAAAGTGTTAAAACATGTGAGATAACATCAAAATTATTCTTTGAGTAACACCCCTAGTCCCCTTCCCATCATGTCCAGGGACCACCCCTATTCTTGCACCTTCCACTCTCACCCTCTTGTAACCCTACCACCTCAATGTTATGAATAAGCCCAGTTGAACTTACCTGAGGATGATAGATCATGTGGGGGTGAACTGAGGAATCTCAGCCAACATCTAGCACCAACTGTCACACCTCTAAATGAGGACACCATGGACCCTCTCCCCCAGCCACATGGAACCTTCAGATGATTGCAGCTTAGATAATCGCAGGTAAAATCAGGATAAAACCCTCCCAGATTGCCAACCTATAGATTATGAGAAATAATAAACTGTTGCTTTATACCATCAGGTTTCAGGCTGGTTTGTTATATAGCAATAAATCCTTTGCCCATTTTTCTATTACGCTAGTAGTTTTTCCCTTTTTTAAATGTTGTTTTAATTTTTTTATTCTAAAATCTACTCCTTTTTCTAATTTGGATATAACTGACATATAACATTATATTAGTTTCAGATATACAACATAATGATTCAATATATGTATGTATTGCAAAATGATTGACATAATAAGTCTAGTTAACATCCATCACCTTACAATTTTTTTCTTCTGAAATGAAAACTTTTAAGATCTACTCTCATAGAAACCTTCAAATACACAATTCAGTATCATTAACTATAGTCGCCATGCTGTATATTATATCCCCATTACTTATGAAAATCTACTCCTTCTCAATCATAGGTTTCACAAATATTTTCTTCTAGTTTATCAATTGTATCAGTGTTCAACAATTCTAGACCCCGTAGGAGATGTATATTAACAGGGTGATTGCAAGGAATTAGCTTATGCAACTGTAGGGACTGGCTAGGTAAGTCCAAAAGCCATAGAGCAGGCCTCTCCAAATGAACTGAAGCTATGGTTCATGGAGTGGAAGTTCTTCTCCTTCAAGGAAACCTCAATTCTCCTCTGAAGGACTTCCAAGGAACAAATTCAATCAGGCCCACCTACGTTATCGAGGACCATCTCCTTTACTTAAAACAGTTATGGACTTTAATACCATCTTGGAAATTCCTTCACAGCAACACCTACATTAGTGTTTGATTGAATAATGGGGAACTGCAGTCTACCCAAGTGGACTTACAGAACTCACCATCACATTTGTCTTCAAATTTACATGGTGTCTCATTATGCTAAGCGAGATAAGTCAGATACAGAAAGACAAGTACTATATGATGTCACTTAGATGTGGAATCTAAAAAGTCAAACCTGTAAAAAAAAAAAAAAAGAGTAAGTGGTTACCATGGAGTGGGGGAGACAGATAGTACTGATGCAGTTTATGGGTACAAACTTGTAACGAGTACTAAATAAGCACAGCATAATGACCATAGACAAAATGCTGTACTATAATTATGTAATGTGATAAATATTGCTATCAAAGCAATCAGATTATAATACATAAATGTATCAAAGTAACATCCTGTACACCTTCAACTTTCACAATGTTACATGTCAAATTTATTCAATAAAAATATTATTTGGTGTCTTTAATCAAAATTGTTTTTAATTCTGATATAATCAAATGTATTAGTCTGCTCCTTTATGTTTTTTTGGTATCATGTTTAAAAATCACTTATTTTGTCTATATTTCCAAACAAATTCTCTTATATTTTATGGTCTTTGTGGGTTTAGTTGCTTGTTTTTGTTCTTTGTAGTACTATTAGGTACTTTATCTACCTGCATTTTTTAATGACTAGTATACAGTAAGAAAACTAACTTTTTCCCTCAACTCAACTCTTGAAAAATTAGCATTTTATCCATTTATTTGCAATGCCACGTAACTTATAAGTAGAGGTTTCATGGGAACATTATCCCTCCATTTCTTATCTTTCACTACGACACTTGGCCAGTATTTACTTCACACTGTGAACCAAGGCCAATTGATCAGAAAGACAATCTAGTTGAGCATTGAGAAGAGCTGTTGCTCTTCTGTTCCTTACATGGTGTATGTAGCATGTGTATGGTAAGCATTAAAAATAAGCTTTTCAGATTCTATAAAATGGACGACTGCAAAGGTATTATTGCTGTGTGATCCTCTTCCAGCCATTAAAAGTGGTCCAGAGATGGAAACTTGAAGCCAGGTAAGCCACCAGAGTGAGTCTCTCTTTTTAAAATTTACAAGTAGGTCTGAGAATACATCAGGGTCTGCCTTGTCATTTGAGTTAAAGGGGCATAAAAATCTCAAAAGGTATGTCATAGCCACATTTTACCAAGCAGACTGAGTATAAGAAAAACAAGACTAAAGGCTGAGAAGAATGAAGCAGTGTAGATAAAGATTCAGAGATAAGAGGTAGCAATCCATGTCGGCTTCCTATTTCCTTATTCCAGACCCTCCCAAGATCTACCTTCATTCTGGACTTGAGAGTTCCATAAAAAATCTCTCAACAGTTTCCTTTTTTATCAGTAGCATGAAGACTTTTCTAATGCCATAGATGCCCTTATGTTATCCAAGTGGAAGTTTGTTGGTTTATTAAAAGAGCACACAAGAGAGAAGCTTACCAGGTACAAACATTCAGTGAGTCTCGGGACTCTGACAATACACTTTACAGTAGGAATAAAGAGCATCTCTTAACAGGCGAGTCACCTAATCAGAGATTATTTAGGAGAGCTTCTACCCTGCTCACAGCAGATAAACTCCAGTTTCTCTTGGAGCTTATAACACACCATAATATGTACAGTTTTTCTTTTTTGTGTGTATATAAAACACATCCCAAAAAGTGTATAAAACATAAATGTACAGGTTTAAAAAGTGACATTCATGAGACCTCTATCCAGGTAAAAAAATTGAACATTAGCAGAACTCCAAAAACCTCCATAATGTTCCCTCCCAGTGACTGTAATCTTCTGGTCCCCAAAACCAACCACTATCCTCTCTTCCAGCATTATAGTTTTGCCTGTTACCCAACTTTATGTGAATGGAATCTTAAACTTTTATCTTGTCTTACTTCTTTTCCCTAATATGATGTTTGTGATGATGTATGTTGTCACAACAGGTCATTAATTTTCTCTGCTGTATATTATTTCTTTGGGACAATAACTAAATTTACAGCCCATTTATTATTGATGGAAATGAGGTTGTTTCTAGCTTTTTGGCTATTATGGATAATGCTGAGGTAAATATTTCTGTAACAACTTTTGCTGAAAGTGGTATGAGTTTCCGTGGGATTTTTACATAGGAGTGAAATCCCTGGGCCCCTGGGTTTGCTTAGCTTTGGCAGGCAGTGCCAAACTGCAGGGCCACCTACAGAACTTCCTGGGCCCAGGGACGTGAAAACTCAGAGCTCCTTGTTAAAAAATTATTAAGAATTTCAAGACAGAAAGAGCAGAGCAGTGACACAAGTGTAGGGCCCTCCTAAGCACTGGGCCCTCTGTAACTGCATCAGTCACTCACCCATGAAACTGGTCCTGCCAAAGCAGTTGCACCAATTTACACACCACAAGGTTCTTCAAGTCATTTGGATTCATGGAATTGTGAGATTTGTCATAGGGCTGAGTATTTTATGATCATTAAGAGCTAGTCCCGGAACTGTATCTCATGGAAAAAAAAAAAGTTTGAGAAAAGACCTTGCTTGATAAAGCTCACAGGGGAAAGGCAGAGATTCTGAAGGGAAAGCCAAGGCAACCAAAACGAATACGGGATTCCATTCACGGGACAATGTGAGGACTGTACTTCCTTCTGAACAGACTAGGAGAGGCGAGAGGTTAAGAGACAGAGAAGGGATAAAAAGAGAGAAAATGGTATGAGTATGGGTGGTGAAAAATGCCCACTGTCAGACTTTTATTAATAAGAATTTATAATGTTCAACTTTAATTTGTTTACATTTCCAAATTGTAAGTATTTCTCCCCAATACATTTTCAGGATTGAGTGAGGAGAGTTTCTTTGTCAATACTGATAAGGAGCAATAATAAGATAAGGAGCATCATTCAACAATGATGCCTCTGTAGAAACATAATTAAACAGCATAGAAACAAAAATTCAGCAGAAGCAGTAAATTAGAACCAGGGGTGCCCACACATCCATATGCCTTGGGGAATTTTTGTTAGAGCTTAGACCTTCACAGAGCATAACATGTGGATTTCAGATGATTTTATTTAAAAGTAGGGTCCATAGCCACTATATATAATTAGTAGCTATTTCCAAGTCAATAAACAGCCATTGTACACATTGCATTGGTTTTCCTCTAAATAAATGTAATCTGAAATAGAAAAACACAGCTTTGCCTTCTGGTCAAAATAGAAGAGCAATCATCTTTAATACTCATGGGTTCCAGCAGACCAGTAGACATTTGGGGACAGCCCATAGAAATGGCAGCATTTCTGCCCAAACAGGGCAAAACCCAATGGAGAGGCTATGGTGACTCGTGGGATGAGATGGTGTCAACAATGAGTTTCATCAGTGG
>NW_017731650.1:1589325-1593660 GCF_001890085.2 Hipposideros armiger | reverse complement strand
TGCCACACACTGCCATTTACCAAATTCGGTTAAGTGTTGAAATATCTCTAATTCCAGGGTTTTAAGAAGTTACTTTTCCTGTTCTCAGCAGGCTGTGCTATATTTTTGTCCATGCGTTCTATTTTACTTTACTTATTTGTACCTTTCTATGATAAAAATAACTTTTCAATTTGTCATTAAAATGGTAAATCTGCAACTTCAAGTGAAATTGAGTTTAGAATTGATGAATTATTAGTTATAATATTCTTGTCATGAAAGTACACAATTGCAAGCTGACAAAAACATTAGTTTGATGTATAAAACTATCCTATGTCAGCTAGATTCAAGATTGCAGAGTAGATAAACACTACCAGCTTCCTCCCATAAACACATTAAAATTACAACTAAATTATAGAAAAATCAACCTGGAGAACCACCTAGCTGAACAGAAGTTTATAACTAAGGATATAAAGAAGAACACCTCGAGACTGGTAGGAGGGGCAGAGATGTAAAACGGACTGGTCCCACACTGCAATGTGGCAATTGAGAATCAGGAGTGATATCTCAGCTGCAAAGGATACCCCCATAGAAGAGAGGGACCCTAGCCCCACATATAGCTCCCCAGCCCAGAATACTGGTGCCGGGAAGAAGAGCCACCACAACATCTGGCTGTGAAAAATAGTGGGGATTCCAACCACCTGGGTGGTCCAGAGGGCTGCAGGGAAACCCAGACGCCCTCTTAAGGGCCCACACACAGGCACTCACGCTGGGCTCCATCCAAGGAACCGTGACTGGGGCAGCGTCAGAGGCATACAGTGGGGCAAACTGAGGTGTGCTGCTTCAGGGCAAAGGCTGGAAGACAGTAGCCATTATCTTTGTGAGGGGTCCTGCACATGTGTACCCAGCAGGCAGATACCATCTTTCCTGTGTTGAGCCCTTCTCCACTAGGTCAAATCTGAATCTGATTGGACTGGTGAGATCCACTCACTCCACCCTGCTGACTCAGCGGGAGTCTACTACACCCTTTCTTGGAAAACTACTGGAGCCTGGCAAATCCCAGCCAGGCAGCGACTAGCCTCAGTGTGCTCTGGGACTTCTGCTGAGTAGATCGAGGCTCATCACTGGCATGAAACCAGAATCTATATTGACCTGGTGACCACAGCTCTTCCCACTCAAGTGACTCCCTGAGAGCCTGCCTCACCCAACTTGTGTATGACATGAGGCTTCATCAGTGGCTGAACCTTAAGGGAGCTGGCAGGTGGCAGCAGGCCTTGGGATTTCCTGGCTTTTTGCAGAGCTACCCCAGGCCTGGTACTGGTGGCAGGCATTCTCAGTTCACAGCATGGCCTCCAGGGTTAACATATGCAGCAAACAACCACATATTGCTTTGTAGCTCCTACCAGGTATTCCTGGCCTGTCACCAGAAGTGGTGACGTAGGCCTGAACTAGAGTCCTTTCCAAGAGGCCCCAGGAACAACATACTTGGAGGCTGGCTTCAGACCACAACAGAGCACTGCCCAATTGGCCCCACAAGTAGCACACACAAAGGATGGTCTTAACAGGCACCAGAACTCACTGGAGTGAATCCCATTCAGTAGGATAAGCCTGCTGCACAGTAGCCCATAAGCTGTGAACATGGCCAAACCCCACAGCCAATCAGTGTGAGGGTCATCCCACCCACTGACATGGCAATAGCAATCAAGGCTCAACTCTAACAGGAAGGTACACACAACCCACACAAGGAGCACTCATGGAGCACCCGGTGCAGGTGACCAGGGAGATGGTGCCAGGGCCCCACAGGCCACCTACTACATAAGGCCACCCAGCCAAGACTGGGAGACATAACAGATCTGCCTAACACATAGAAACACACACAGAGAGGCAACCAAAATGAGGAAACAGAGAAATGCAACCCAAATGAAAGAACAGGAAAAAACTCCAGAAAAAGAATTAAGCAAAATGGAGGCAAGCAACCTACCATATACAGAGTTGAAAACCATGTTTATAAGGATGCTCAAGGAACTTAGTGAGAACTTCAANGGCAGGGTGGGAGAGGAGGAATAGTTTTAGAAAACTAGATTCCTCAATAACAAGTGAGAGCAAAAACCAAAAATCATACAAATTTTAGGAGCTTAAGAAGCTTCAAATTACACTTTTTCTGGTGGTGTAGGTTGGTTCTATTTATACTTCCCAGCTAGAGTTTTGACCTCTACAAGCAAATCAAGGGCATGTGCCTTGTTTCATTTATCTTTGTATCCTTGGCCTTCAGTACAGCACCTGGCACACATTAGGCACTTAAAAATCATTATTAATTATCTGACATATGAAATAAATGAGGTGACAGACATAAAAAAAATTTCCAATGAAAGTTATTTGAAAAGCCTATCAAAATAAAAAAGTGAGAAGGTAGAAAAGTTATCCAAAAACTAAAATCATAGTTTATAAAGAACCAAGTGTAAAAAAGAAATCTAGGCTTCGGTGATTAGGGGGATGAATTTCAAGCCAATGTGAAGATTATCAGAACAACAGGAATATAAAATGTATCCATGGGGAGACGTTGTATTTTTATGGAAAAACAATGAGAAGGGATTAGAGAGAACTATAAGTATGACCTTGGGCAAATAATGTAATCCATAAAAATCACAAACCGGAATCATCCTCGCTGTGCGCTTTTTCTGCCTGTTCCCAGGACACTAACACTGCTGAGAAAGACACAGAGCTATTCAGACTTGGCACATTGCAGATTCTCAGTCTAACTTCAAATAGGCCCTCAGTGGGCAGCAATCCTGTAACCACAAGCAGGTTGGCTCCTCTTCGTGACTAGCTCACAACCTCCCTCCTCACTCTCACCTGCCCTCTCCCTCTGCTCCCTTAGCAGATGACCTCCGCTTTACTGGAAAATTGTGGCACTGGGGCCATCATACTCTTGTTTTTTATCAACCCCTCTCCTCTTCTAAGTGCATATCTATCTTTATGTCTATCTTCCCTTTTCAAAATTTTAATGGAAGATGTGTTCCTCCTCTCCCCCCAAAAGAGTACTCTTCCTGTATGCTCTGGTCTCACCCTTTCCTAATTTCTGTAGACTTTGAACTGCTTGCTTATCAACCATCTCCCCAGCATCTTTTCCACACTCCTAGATTCCTACACTTTCTACGATTTCAAATATGCAAATAGATAGCCTAACTTTAAAACAAAACATAATAAAACAAAAACCATCTCTTGACTCTGTTGCCCCTCTAAGTGTTATGAAATTTCTCTGAACTACCAAATTTTTCCAAATGATATCTGCCTGATAACTTCTTTCTTTTCCCCACTTTATAACATCTTTAACTCCTTGAAAATAATTTAAGAGTTTTCTCTTCTATCTTTCAAATTCACTTTCCACACCTAGTTCATCCAGTAAATGATTTACGCTCCCAAATCAAAACCACTGAAGCCATCTTGCCAGTTTCTTCTACATCTTTGCACCTCACAATCCATCAGTCACCAAGTTCTGTCAATTCTTCCTTGACATTGACTTTTAGATTTGTCTCTTGTTTTTCATTGCCTAAATCCCTAACTGTTTATGCTTGGGATACAGAAATTGCCTCCTACCTAGTTATATAAGCTAAGAAATGCTGCATAAATAAATGATCCCAAAATCTCAGTGACTAACAAAATGAGAGTTTTATTTTAAGTTTAATATAGAGGTTGTCAGGGGACTCTGCTTCCTTCTTCTTCACCATGGGATTTAAGTTAATAGAGCAGCCCTTGCCTAAAAACTTGCCAGTGTCACAGCAAAGGGAAAAGTATGCTAAACCACAACTCAGCTCCTACAGCTTCTGCTTGGAAGTGGCCCTCATCACTTTTTATTACTTCCAAATAGCAGTTTCCCTCCTGTCCTCATGTGCTTGTCTCCACCTCCCACCCCACCCCAGCCAGCACTACCCCTTCAAAACCTGCACACTCGTTAACATTCTCAGAAGACATTTCCTTGTATACATCAAAACATTCCAGATCCCTCTCCAATGATTCCTTTCCCTAATTATTGTCTGTGCTACACTTCTTAGAGATTTAAAATATCAGTATACAATGTGAGTACAGATATGGCTAGTATGCACATTAATTGCATCTGTATAGCTCCAAATGTATATATTTTGTAATCAAGGACAATTTGTAACGGTTGTCATTTAAATCATGGATTTTTGCTGATTTCCAAGCAATCCTGAAAGTCTCTGACTAAACGAAATTTGTAATTTCTTTAAGGCACACCATGAGATAGCATGAAGAAAATGTTATAACAATAAAATTAAAAGTGACCAAATAATATGATATTCTTGCTTTGAAATTAGAAAAGCAAAAAGTGACACACGTTGA
>NW_017731650.1:1562624-1586820 GCF_001890085.2 Hipposideros armiger | reverse complement strand
TAACAACATTCGCATCATAGGGGTACGAGAAAGAGAAGAGAGCAAGGGATTAGAATGTATTTGAAGAAATAATGACTGAAAATTTTCCTAATCTGGAGAAGAAAATACATATACAAGCCCAGGAAGTGCAGAGAGTCCCAAACAAGTTAAACCCAAACAGGCCCCACACCAATACACATGAGAACTAAAATGGCAAAGGTTAAAAACAAAGATAGAATCCTAAAAGCAACAAGAGAAAGGCAACTAGTAATTTGTAAGGGAGCTCCCAAAAGACTGTCAGCTGATTTCTCAACAGAAAGTTTAAAGGGCAGAAGGGATTGGCAAGAAATATTCAATGTGATGAAAATCAAGGAACTACCACCAAAGGGGACTCTACCCAGCAAGGCTATCATTTAAAATTGAAGGACAGATAAGGAGCTTTCCAGACAAGAAAAAGATAAAGGAGTTCATCACCACCAAACTAGTATTACAAAGAATGTTAGAGGGACTTCTTTCAGGTGAAGAAAAAAAAAAAAAGATCAAAATTATGAATAATAAAATAGCAGTAGATACATATCTATTAACAATTACTTTCAATGTAAATGGATTAAATGCTCCACTCAAAAGACATTGTAGGGTGGACTGGATAAGAAAATAAGACCCTTGCATAAGCTACATACAACAGACTCACTTCAGATTGAAAGACACACATAGATTGAAAATAAAGCGATGGAAAAAGATATTTCATGAAAATTGAAACAAACAAAAAGGCTTGAGTAGCAATACTTATACTAGACAAAATAGACTTTAAAACAAAGGCTATAACAAGTAATAAAGAAGCACCAAATAATCCCACTTCTTGGTATTTATCCGAAGAAATCCAAAACTTTACTTCAAGGGGACATGTGCATCCCTCTGTTCATTTCAGCATTGTTTACAATGGCCAAGATGTGGAGGCAGTCTGGGTGTCATTTGATGGAAGAATGGATAAAAAGGAGGTGGTACATATATACAGTGGAATATTGCTCGGCCATGGAAAGGAATGGGTTCTTGCCATCTGCAGCATCATGGATGGACCTGGAGGGTGTTGTGCCGAGTGGAGTATGTCAGACGGAATAAGACAAATGCAGTGATTTTGCTTATATGTGGAATATAAAGAACAAAATAAATAAACAAAACAGAAACTTTTTATAGCTACAGAAAACATTTTGATGGTTGCCAGATTGGGGGCAGGGGGGAGGTTGGGGTGTGGGTGAAAAAAGGGGAAGGGATTAAGAAGTACAAATTGGTTGTTAAAAAGTAGCTTTTGGGATGTAGAGTATAGCAAGAAATATAGTCAATAATATGGTAATAACTATATATAGTGCTAGGTGGGTATTAGACTAGGCGGGGGATCATTTCTTAAATTATATAAGTATCTAACCACTATGCTGTACAGCTGAAATTAATATCAAATAATATTGAATGTCAACTGTAATTGAAAATTTTTAAAAGGGGGGAAAAGGTGAAGGGGAATAAGAAGTCCAAATTTCCATGTATAAAACAAATAAGTCATGAGAATGTAATATACAACATAGGGAATATAGTCAACAATATTGTGATAGCATGGTACGGTGTAAGATGGTTGCTGGAATTATGGTGATCACTTCTTTAGGTATAAAAATATTGAATAACTATGGTGTACCTCTGAAACTAATATAATATTGTATGTTAGCTATATTTTAATAAAAAAAACTTTAAAATGTTTTTTAAAAGAAAAATATCCTGTGTCTGTTTCTGCAATATATGTTCATTTCAAGAAAAACATTGCTTCTGTGGTAGATTTCCATTTGGAAAAAATAAAACGTTCTTGACTGAACATGTTGGCTTTCTATTAAAGGGTATATTTCCTTCCAACAAACCATTAGTTTACCAGTATTTGATGTTAGAAATAGCTCCTTAGTGAAAAATAAAATTACACTATTGTTGGATCTCATCTTTTATTTTAAGTGGATTTCTAATGACTGTGAGACATACATGGAGTCCTGGTTGGAATTTATCGCTATCTTAGTATGAAAACTGAGAAATAGATTTATTATTCCTAAGCCTCCTTTCTTAAAATATATCATACTATAGGTTTGAAAATAAACTCAGTATAGTAACTGTAATATTCATAGTTCAGAAGTAAGTAGACCCCACTGTCCTTCACATGCCCCAAACATTCCTCTTCTTTCTATTGTTCCACAGGCTCTTGGTGGGTTTCTACAGCAATGGAAGTGGAGACAGCTGAATTTCTGGAAACACTGCTATCCTTTCATTATTCTCTTACTCAAGAATGCTCTGCAGTTCATCTTCTTCTATTGCTTCAGCTCCAAAACTTGGTATTATGGGCCCAAGATTACTTTTCCAACTTTAGCCCTAACTATTACCCAATTGGTAGCTCTGCTCTAATCCGTTTTCTGGATATACCATGTTCATCACTTCTACAGGACCCTTTATACAAGCTGTTTGTCCAAGCACACCCTCCCTTTCTCCCTGTATCCAAACCCCACTTGCACTTCAGGAGTCAGCTCAAGGTCCCCTTCTGTGTGTAGCCTTCCCCAGGGCCTCGAACTCATATTGACCTCCACTTCTTCAGAACCCGTTTAATCCTAGGGCATGCCATTCACTCATTTACATGAGTGATCGATACCTTTTATGGTTATCGATGTTTTCATGTGTGCCAGACTTGGGACTCTAGGGAGATTATAAGTTTATTAAAGACGGGTATAGTTTATTCTTCTTTTTACACCGTGTAGTAAATTTCAATACAGGACTAGCACGGGATTTGCAAAGAATAAGTTCTTGATAAACATGAATGTTAGTTCTTACACCATTTTTAAAGAGTTGAAAGATTAGAACAACCTCTCTGATTCAGACTTGAAGTTCATTCATGATGGACACCAAGCCACTGAATCTGTTTTGACCTATAGTCGATTTATTCCATATAGTGTAAGAAGAATGCTTCTGCCCAATGCTACCCGCACTCTTTCCAATAACACTAAGCTAAATTTCCCCCATCAAAGTTAACCTCACTAAAAGGAAGATAGCTTCTATTCTGTACTTTGGACAGGTAGAAGAGCAGTTACATCTTTCACTTATCCTTTTAGGTCTTTGCATTCCTTCATTTAACAACTATTTATTGAAAGTCTACTATATACAAAGGATAAACCCACTAAGGACCAGAATGCTACCATTCACTGATCCATTCTTTTATGTCTTGAAAATCTTCCGATCTTCACAAATTCTCTATCAAATGCGAATACAACCAGAGAGAAGAAACACTTTGAACCACTATTAGCCAATACTTTTACCAGGATCAATTGACCACCTTCTGAGTTTAAGAATGGCACCTGGAAAGCCAGGGACAGAGAAGGTACTGAAAGAGGGTGTGATAGGTCCTAAATCACCTATAATCTGATGTAGGAAATGACAAAATCCCCTTCTACTGAGGTGGGTAGGGGTATATTCAACTCTGTCCCATTTCCCTATTTTCCTAGGGCCAATCTTCAAGTTTACATCACTCTGAGGTACATATTCTTTTTTTTTTTTTTAGCTGAGCCATCCTGCCACCTGTTGGCAGCTCACGGCTGCTCAGCTCGGGCTGACTCGAACCACTGTTGCTCAGAGCTCAAACTCTTGAGCGAGCTCTTAACCAACTGAGCCACTCAGCCGGCCCTTACATATTCTTTTATAGTCTTTCTACCAGGGATAGATCATAAATGGAAAGGTAATTTCTAAAATGGCTCCAATAAAGTCAACCATAAGCATTATCCAATTACAAGTAATTTGGAAGGGCTGGGAGCTCTCACTTCTTTGTTATCCACAGAAGTTTACTTAAACATTTAGCTTTATTTAAACAATGCACTCTGAAATCCCAAGCGTGTACATAGTTTTTTTGTTAAACCTAAAAGGAAAAGCGTTTTCGTTTCACAGAGGAAAGCCTAAATTTTGATGAAATGCCAATACAAATTTCAGCACATGTTATGTTTCATTAGTTGGACTAATGTGAATGATCATCAGGTCAGGGAATGTCTGTGAACCTGCTTTTTAAGATTTTCATCCTGATCTTTGAGAATGGAGCCATGCGGTTTTGCTGCCCTCTTGAGGAGAGTCAAGCATCATTACATGTACTGATTGGACACATGTTCTCATGATACTATGTTTACTGAAACTGATTAAATTACCGACTATATTAATCAAGGCACAAATTAAAATGATTATTGCAACACAAATAGTCTTCTAAACGTCTCAAAGAACTTACAATGGCTACATTATTGAACTTCCAAACTAACCAATACAAGTTTTGGGGTCTACCAGTTGCCCTTTATGGACAACTAACATAGAACAATCATTTATTCAAAGGCAGTCACAAAGTGTATTACCCACTTATAGTTACCGACTTATATAGGATTCCCTATATAAAATGCACTGAATAAAATAACCCCAAAAGAGGAATCTTTCAAATTCCTTATAAATTTTCTTTATTTGCAGGTGAATATACGAGTAAAATGTGTGGATATTTTTCCTGGAAATATTACCATTTCTACAATTTAAATCTCTCTCTCAATTCACAAATGTAGAAAAGCAAATCACATAATTAGCAGTTCCCAGTTTATTTATTCAACAAGGTGTATTCACAACCTTCTATGAGCTCTTTCTGAATTATTCCAAAGGTCAGATGAGAAACTGATGAATTATTGAATTCTCTTCTCTCTGCCCTATGATGCTCCCTCTGATGCTTCAAGTGTGTGACAACATTTACACACAAGATGAAAGTCAGCTATCAGGAAGCTGGCTGGCCTGGGTGCATTCACTCTCACTCCTTCTCCACCTGAGCAAGCAAACCATTAATATGGATTTAGAACTCTCTGCCTGTGCAGTTTCAAAGTTCTAAAATTTGAAACTGGAGGAATTGTGAGTCAACTTCCAGGTTTTCTGTCACAATCACTACCCCACATATGCGCTGAGTTATGGCACCGAGTAACCACTAGAGGTCGCATCAGGTGGACTTTACAGGCTGGCCCTCTGCAGAAGGGAGGAAGCAGAGCACCTGGACTGTCCTCAGCGCTTTTCTTCCCTCTTTCTTCCACCCCACCCACGTACCCAGCGCCCCCTCTTCAGCTTGGTTGCCCAAATCTCCCACTAATGCCATCTTTACCGAGACTTTCCAGTGTCTTGGGTTCTAGACTATCCTTTTTATAACTCCTACTCCTAGAATGTCTAAATCCTGAGACCCACTTATAGATGAAGAAGACCTGCTTGATACGGTGGTATCAAATTGTATTAATTAATTCAGACCATGGGCTTAATGAATGATAATTGACTGATATCTTTGTCTTCTTGTGTAGCAATTTTTTTAACAAAACCAAATAAAACGTCTTCAAGGCAATATAGTAGAGTGGTTAAGAGTGCACCTTGTTGATTTTACAACATGGATATAACAGTGTACAATCAAGAAAAACAGACTTTAGTTTGCTCTCTGCACTAAAGAAAATAGCAAGCAAGTATTATTGCTTTGCTGGTTTGGGGGCCAGGGGTTTTTTTGGTTTTTGGATTTTTTTTTGGTCTTGCTCAGCTAAAAAATCCTTCAGTCTCTTTCAGATGGTGAAAAGTCCAGTTCAGTCCCATCTGGTCACATAACTGCAACTATCAACTTCAAGTTATAACTTCTCCCCTCTCCCAGCTCCATCGGTCTGGAAGCCTGCTCTAGGAAAGTAGAATGAGGTTGGCTTTCTTGCTCTTCCTTGCTCACCCCCTCCCTTGTTAGACCAGGCCCAGGGAAGAGGAACTGGCAGAAGGCACAGTTCTTACATGATGGTGCAGTTGTGGTCTTGTATCACTGCTCTCTGGTCTCCCAGGCTGATTCTTCTCTAAAGGGTTTTGGGGGCAGGCCCTCAGAGACCCTTTCATTGGGGTACATCGCCTGCCTCTCCCCCAGCAGACCATTTATTATTCTTCCCTCCTCAGCCCCTGGGCTTCTGACTGTCCATTCCTGTCCTCATGCTTCCTGTCACCACTCACAGCAATACTCCATGGTAGGATGATGAACGGTATAATAAATACCATGTGCGATGACCTTCACCCAACAAGAGAGACTGGACACAAGTGAGCTGGCAGATAAATTTCCTCTCCAATCCTTCTGATGAATTACTCTGAGGCACAGTTTTTCTTTAGAGCATGGAGCAGTGGCCCATTGGTATGTCACCTTGAATTTGCCTCTTATCCTTCTCTGTCTCACTTCTTTCCTTCACTCTCATTGCACTGGGGGGTGGGGGAGAGCCTCTTAAATAAGTATTGGGTTGTCGGAAAAGTCATGACATAATTTTGCAATGAAAAACATAGAAAAAATACATTGTGACTTTTCCAACAACCCAATATTATCACCTCAAATTTGCCTAAGACTGTTTTTTTTAATTAGACCTGAACTAAGAAACTAGAAATAGTGCCATATTTCACAAATTTCCCTTTATTGTGGAGTGAAACCAAACAATCAATTTCTATTTAACCAGAAAAAAAAAAGAAATTTGGAGTTTGCAATGAGACAATTGGTAAGGGACTAAAAGTGTATTACTAGTAACAGCATTATTAATTTAAACACCTGCATATCCGCTGTACCACCCTCATCCAGATCAACATAATCTCTTGCCTAGACTTGTGCCACTAATTCCTCACTGGGCTTCCTCACTCTAGCCTTTACCTGCTTCAACCCATTCTCCTTACTGCTGCGAGAGTGATCGCATCAGGATACCTACCTACCTTTCGGGTCCCTGTTAAAGGGGCACCTTTCTCACTGTAACTTCCTTAGGAATGAGTCAAATATGAGTTCCTGTTTGTCTCAAACTCCACCAGACCCAAGTGCTCCTTAACACATTTCACCTCTTCCAAGGAATGGGAGGAATGACATCCAACAACACTCTCCAAAGAATTCTTGATTCTCCAGCTTAAAAAGCAAAGCTGAACACTAATACGCTTATGTCACACATGTGACAGTTCAATAAGAGACAGAGGTGGGATGAAGGCTCTGTTCCATCCCATCTTTCAGGGACCCGCTTGCTTCCATCTAGTGGCTCCTTCATCCCCTACGGTCTACAATCCTATTCTAGGTTCTCTGCTTCCCACCTGCCAAGAAGCAAATAAAAATAGAAAGAGAGAATTGTGTACAAGCGTTTTAGAGGCCCCGCATGTAAGGAGCATGTGTCACCTCTGCCAAACACCCTCTGTGATGGTTAGTTTTATGTGTCAAGTTGGACGGTGTTTTGGATAATACTGATGTTTAAATCGGTGAACTTTGAGAAAAGCTCATGCCTCTTCATAATGCAGGTGGGCGTCCTCCAATCAGTTGAAGGCATGAATAGAATAAAAAGACCAACCTCCCTGAGCAAGAGGGAATTCTCCAACAGACTCCTGGACTGCATCTGAACCACTGGGTCTCCAGTCTGCCAGCCCTCACTGCAGACTTTGAACTCAGCAGTCTCTGTGGTCTTGAGAGCCAGTTCCTCATAAGGAATCATATACCAGGGGTGCCAAAAAGAAAATTATACAAGTGGACACTTTGGTCAGCATTGCCCAAGCAGTAGTTCACCGTAATCAGAAGTATCTGGACACTGATGGTAACCACTTTGAGTACCTCTTGTAATTGCAGAACTTATTGGTATATATTGACTATTATAATATTAATACAGTTTTTTTTTCTTAAAATGTGTATACACTTTTTTGGCACCCTCTGTATATCCTGATGGCTCTGTTTCTCTGGGGAACCCTGACTAATATATCCCCTTGCCAGAACTCAGGCATAAGGCCGCTAACTGCAAAGGAGCTTGGAAATGTGGCTCATATATCCTGAAAGAGGAGGGGAGACATGAATAGTGAGCACCAGCAATTTCTAAAACAGAAAGCTGATCATCTAACTTCTGTTTGTTAAATCCGTGAGAGATATCCCACTGCCCTTAGAACAACGTCCAAACTCACTATCAAGTCACAGGCTCTCCACATGCTGACATTTGCCTACAGCTCCAGCTGACCTGCTGAGCACCCTCCCATGAGCAGCCTACACTCTGATGAATTGCTTCTGATGGGCCTCACCCTCTAATGACTCCGGGTCTTCCTATACACTGTTAAGAAAAGCTACCACTTATTGAGCACTTACTATCTGCCAGGCAGTATCCCAAAAAAACCTTAAATGTATTTTTTATTTAATTCTTACTACAACCCCGTGAGGTAAGTTAATACGGCTACTTTACAGATGGAAAAATTGTAGCACAGAGAAGTTGGGTAATGCCCCTAAGGTCAGAGAGCGCGTAAACAGTGAAAAGGGATTCATATTCCTCATCTAACTTGAAAATCCCCTTCCCCTCTTTACCATATATACCCCACGATCAGCTTCTGCCCCTGTCAGACACCTTACCCTCCTTAGGATATCAGTTTAGACCTCTCTTCTTTCAGGAGCCACTGATGACTCCATAGACCTCACCAGGCCTACCTGCTCCAGCTGTCGTGGAAATCTTCATCTCCTCTATGACAGCACATTTATTGTAACTACTTGTCTAAGTGTCAATTATCTCCCTGAGAGTTTCAGTTCGGGAATGGAAGAACTACACACACCTACCCACACCTACACACACCAGAGAGAGACAACATAATAGTTATAATTGTAAAAAAAAAAAGATAAAATATGCAGTGTACTAAATATCTCCCGTGTGCCCCTCCACACCTACTATTTACTCTCTGTCTCAGTCAGTTCAGGCTGTTATAGCAAAGTACCACAAACGGGGTGGCTTACAAACAACAGAAACTACTTCTCACAGCTTTGGAGGCAGGAAGTCTGAGATCATGGTGGCAGCAAGGTCAGGTTCTAGTGGCAGCCCTCTTCCTGGCTGCAGACAGGACTTCTCAATATCCCCCCATGGCAGAAACAAAGCAAGAGAGCTTTCTGGGGTTCCTTTCTTAAGGGCGCTAAACAGTTATAAAATCCACTCTCATGACCTAACTACCTCCCAAAGGCTACACACCTCCTAATACCACCACATTGGGGGTTAGCATTTCAACATATGAATTTGGGGGGGGAGACACTAATATTCAGTCCATAACACACTTCTCTACTCTCCTCTGTGCCCAAGAAGGCTGACATCTGCAGGCCACACCACTGAGCTCCCTTGCCCTCTGGCTCCTGTCGTTTGCCAGTGGGAGGGCACGGACAGGTAACCAGATGGCAAGGCAAGAGCAAGGCCAGGTTATCTCCTCCTGGGGTTTTCTTGGTCCTTCTACAGGTGGCCACTGCCCTCATAGGACAGTCCTCTCCTGTAAGCACTCCCTCCAATGTCCCGTAGCCATTCCTAAAACCTTCTTGCTACTCTCTGCCGGCATCAGTTTTGTGATATTTCACTGCCCCTTGTTTAGTGTTCTTAACCCTTTCCCATACCTCTGAAAATAGTCCCTTTATTAAAATCTCCTCCATTTATTCCATTTGAGTATTTGTTATCTCTTTCTTGCCAGGGCCCTAATACACATAGCAGGACACTTAATAAGAAAGGTGCAGGGCCGGCCGAGTGGCTCATTGGTTAGGAGTTGGCTTGGGATGCCAGCTCTGAGCAGCACTGTGGTTCGGATCCCACATGAGGGCCAGTGACGCTGCACCCTCTACAGCTAAGATGGTGAACAACAGCTTGACCTGGAGCTGGGCTGTTGTGAGTCGCCGGCGACAGCGTAGGCTGCAGTGGGACTGGCCAGCAGCAGGTGTGAGCTTTCGTGAGGTCTCGTGAGCCACTGTGAGAGGCTGTCCAATGGCCAGCGACCAATCTGACTCACCCAGGAAGAGCTCAATGATAATACCAACACGGGCCAGTGAAGCAACGTCCTCCACAACTAGACTGAAGAACAAAAGGACAACAACTTGTCTGTTCCCCTTCCCCGATTCCCCAATGCTGTTCCCCTCCCCCAATTCCCCAATAAAATCTTTTAAAAAAAAGAAAGAAATGTGCAAAACTTGCATGAAGAAACTTTAAAACACTATTAATGAACACAAAAATAGGTGTAAAACATGGAAAAGCATATCTTATTCTTGAATTGGGAGAATCAGCATAATAAAGATGCAAATCTCCACTAATTAACCAATAATTTTATATTGATCTAGTAAAAATACTAGCAATACTTTCAACTAAAAAAGCTAATCTTAAAGTTTATATAAAAATATGATAAGTAAAAATAAACTGGAAAATTCTGGGGGGAAAAAGTTACAAAGAGGAACTAGCCTTACTGGTTATAAAATATGTTATAAAGCTACAATATTAAGAACAGCACAGTATCTGCTCAAGAGTTGATTTTTTTTTTAATCATTGGGACAAAAGAGGAAGTTTAAACATAGACCTAAGTATATAAAATAATTTAGTATGTCATAAAAGTGTTATTTCAAATCAGTTAGAAAAGATGAATTGTTTAACAAATTATTTGAGGGCAATCCAATATTAATTAAAAGAAAAAAAGCTTCCTTTTCTTCTTTATTCTTCTTATTTTCCCTTTTATAGATTTATTGCAGCATAACTGATAGGCAAGAAACTGTAATATTTAATATATACAATTTGATGAGTTTGGACATATGCATGCACCTGTGATATCATCACGATAATCACAGTAATAAACATATCCATCACCTACAACAGTTTCCTTGTGTCTCTGGGTTTTTTTTTCTGCTCCTTTTGTTTGTGTTTTAGTTTGGAGGTGGGGTGGGGGAGGGGTGTTAGGACACTTTACATGAGATCTACCCTCTTAACAAATATGTAAGTATACAATACGATATTAAGTCTAGGCACTATGTTGTACAGCAGATCTCTAGACTTATTCTTTTTGCATAACTGTAATTTTATACCCATTAAGCAACTCTCCCTTTCCCTTACCTCCATCCCCTGGCAACTATCATCCTGTTTTTCTGCTTCTCTAAGTCTGGCTCTTTTAGATACCTCAGATAAGTGGAATCATGCAATATGTGTCCATCTGTGACTGACTTATTTCACTTAGCATAATGTCTTCTAGGTCCATCCATGTTGTTGTAAATGGTAGGATTTCCTTCTTTGTCAAGTCTGAATGATATTTCAGTGTGTGTCTATCCCACATTTTCTTTATCCATTCATCTGTAGATGAACATGTGGGTTGTTTCTATGTGTTGGTCATTATGAGTACGTGCAATGAACATGGGAGTACTAATATCTCTTTGAGATTCTGATTTTCTTTTGGGTACATACCCAAAAGTACGGTTGCTAAACCATATGATAGTTGGTTTTTTTAAATTTTTTAAGAAACCTCCCGGGCCAGCCCTTGGGATGCCACAGGGCCCCGGTTCGGATCCCACATATGAGGGTCAGTGACACTGCCCTCTAAAGCTAAGATGCTGAACAACAGCTCAACCTGGAGCTGGGCCGCTGTGAGTTGCCGGTGACGGCGTAGGCTGCAGCCCCTGTGGCAGTGGGTTGCCATGGGCTACCGTGTGTAGCCAGCAACCAGCGTGAGCGGCCAGCAGCCACAGTGAGCGGCCGTCCAGAAGCCGGCGACTGACCTGCCTCGCCCGGGAAGAGCACAATGATGGTGCCAACTTGGGCCAGTGAAGCAACGTCCTCTACAACTAGACTGAAGAACAAAACGACAACAACTTGTCTGCTCCCCTTCCCCCAATTCCCCAGCACTGTTCCCATTCCCCCAATTCCCCAATAAAAATCTTTAAAAAAAAAAAAAAGAAACCTCCCTACTGTTTTCCTTTTCTTAATCAGTTAATTTATGCTCCCTTGCGCCTTTCTCCTGAGGCTGTGTTTAAATTCTGTGGTTATTTGTAGTCCCTAAGCATCAAAAGAAGGTCACCCTGTCTCGTGTGTCATCTGAGCCTGGGAGTCTACACTGGCGTGTCCCCTGCCTCCTTCTGGTCAGTGGTGCAGGCAGGGCATACTGAGACATGCCTCATCCCTGGCTGCATAGCCTCTTCAGGTCCAACACAACCTCTGCTCCTCCTGGGAGACTCCCAAGGGTGAAGACTCATTCTACACCAATACCATGCTGGGGTACAGGACATCAGTGTGACTGTCTACGGTGCCACAGCTCTGGACATGCTATGCAGTCATTTCCTCCAAACATGGCACCTCAAGAGAATGGTTGTGCTAAGTGTTCTTAGTGGTCCTATACATGTATACCATTACTGATTAAAGTATCATTAGTGTCTAGATTTCTAGAGATCAAATACAGGTGGCCCAGTGTGTATACGCATTAAGTCAGGATCCAACCAGGAAACAAACGGATGGGATCTTACCATCTCCCAGGTGCCCTTAATCACAGATTCCACAAATTCATATAAAATTCTGCCGGTTGCCTGGAGAAACTCGACCCTCCTCCTGTTCCCAGCTCTGTCTTTTTATTCCCTGGGGGCTGAGCATTTTGAAAAAGAACACTAGGGAGAGAAGGGAAACCAATTTGATTCCACCAAAACTTCACCCTCCACATTCCTACCTAGCAATGAGCACAGAATAGCATAGCTGCTTGAATAGAGCACAGAGTAAAAGAGTGAAGACAAACATGGGGGAGGAGGGGAAGAATGGACTTCGAAACTCTATAAAGTGCCATATTTATCATATAAAAAGAACCTTTAAACAGATATCGTATGTCGCAAAGAAACCAACTAGAGAATCCACTGACCTGCTTGACAATAATAGCACACAAGCACATCTAAGAATGAAAGAGAGAAAACAAAGAAACTAAATTATTCGGGCTTTGCTGGGAAATTCATTTGGGTGACTTTTACTACAAACTTGTATTTCCAACTGGACATACTGAAGTACTTCACTAAATCTACTGCAATAACAATTCTCGACTAATACCCTCTTTGTCGCGTCCCTTCACTTTGTTTGCTTCTTAGTAAGAAGCTCTCCTCCACACCTGTGGTCCTCCCTTGAAAGTCATCCCAGCCATCACTGGGATCTTGATTCAATCAGTGACCCTCCCAGCATCTCTACCGGCTCCTTTCTCTCCTGACCCCGACATGCTAGGGCCTCTTGTCTTGTACTAACCTTCAACCTGTCCTACGCGTACATTCTAGATTCATCTTCCAGCCTTTACCAAAACCTCATTGCACTTTTTGACTATAAAGTATGACACAGACCTCTTGCTCTGGAATTCAAGATCTCCAAAACACGGCACTGTAAGAAAATCGTCGTGCTAAGGGTTCTTAGTGGTCCTATATATGCACTAACGATTAAGATATTATTAGGTTCCTAGGCTTATCAAGATCAAAGACAGGAAGCACAATGTAGAACTCAGAATCCAACCAGGAATCAGAAACCACTCTGGGTATTTAAATCACAGGGAATTTAGTGCAGGAAATTGATAATACAAGTGAGGCAAGAGCTGAGAAGCCAAATAGGGTTGGTGAGGCCACCTGACTGGCACCAGCAGGCTTGAGGAGTGAAGGCAGGTGGAGGAGTTACAGGAGCTCAGGGCTGGATCACCCAGGAGAACCAGGAGCCAGGGGCCACAGAGGAGAGCCGCCACTCCCAGAAATGCCACCTGGGGCAGAGACAGAAATGAGAAATGTATTTCTCATCCCCTCAGCTCCTAGGGACCCATCTTGCCTTCTTTCTGCAGCCTCACTCTTGCCCTGTGGCCCCGACCTTGGCTCAGGTGGCCCTGACATCCCTGCATCTCCAGTGCTTCCTGCCACTCCAGATCCCAGCCTCACAATTCCAGCGGCCCAGCTCCCGAGACCTTGCTTGAGTGGGATTTCTGTCATTTGCAAAGGAAAAGGTCCTGATCCAATTCACAAATATCAACAGGGTCTGTCATTTGTTCTGTAAATCTTTCATTTTATGCCTAAGAATAACGATTATTTTCTTTTCCTTTCTGATTTCAACTCATTTTCATCACCCAGCACTATCTGTTGACATTCTTTTTGCAGTCATTTTTCATAAAGAAACATAGCTTTAATACTTCATCAGTCATTATGTCCATAAAACAAGTAGAAATGATTGATATTGCCCCTGTAAACTGGAAAAGCTGCACAATATCCTAGGCTTAAGAAAAAAGGAAAACACATTTGCAGGCTGGAGGAAGAGGACATCGGTAGACCTCACCTGAGGCATCAGGATACCTGATTCGGCAGAGTGCACAGGGAGGACACTTACAGGCTTTGGAGCCAGGGTGACCATCTGAAGCCTCAGTTTCTCCATTTGTAAATGGACATTTTCATACTCCACCTCTTACGGAGTGGTCATGTTAAAACAGATAATGCATGTACTGCAATTTTCCAAGTTCCTAGAACATAGTTGGACTGATAAAACACTAGCTATTTTTTTATTGCTATTAGAAGTGGCAGAGGCTGAGAACAGATGGAAGCTGAAAGCTGGCATTACCCAAGACATTAGAAAATAAGGGAAACATGCATTTATGGAATTGTTTGGTCAAAACATATGTCTGCCATTTTTAGCAAATTAATAGAGGGATTCCTGAGTACTATAAACCCTGGACTTTAACTTTAGTACCAGAAAAGCTGGCCGACTGTTAAACAATACCAAATATATAAATATGTGTATACAGGCAGAAAGATACACCTACAGATTTGAAACCACCTAAGAAAAGGGCATCATGGTTTCTATGAAAATAAATCCTCCCTGACCTCAAAGGTTACTAACAAATAGCCAAATATTTAATCCCACATGAAGATACACATATGGCAACATTTATAAAGTATTTAATTATAGATGCAAGGATAGTTTACAGCAGAATGTATATGCAAGGAATGCACATCTGAGCCCTCAAGTCACACATGCAAGAAATAGAACTTTATTTTTCTGGAATTCAACTCATTATCTATTTCAAGCTCTCATTCAGAAATTAAAGTACAAGCGATTCCAGGACCCCCAGCCATCGCCCCTACCCTCCCTCCCCCACTGGAGCAAGGAGACAGAAGCAGGATCAGCGACAGTGCCCTCACAGCCCTATCAGGACCTGAGGCAAAAGGAAAACTCCATCATACTGATCTTGTGTTCACTTAAAATTTTGATATTAATAAATTATATTAATTTTGAGTTTCCAAATATTGCATTAAATGTTATTTATCTTAATCACTGAGTTTTTTGGCACCCCATTAAGTTTTGCACCTAAAGTGGGGGCCTCACATGCATCACCCTAATTCCAAGCCTTCTCCTGGGGTCAAGTTTAAGTTCCAGGAGCTGATATAGTTGTGCCAAGATATAAGGATGAAGAGAGTGGGCTGAAGATGTGGGGCTGTCATCTATCAACACCGCATTCTTTGAAATGCACATTGCTTATCTGGTTCAAGGTCACTGATCCACTCAGGTTGCTGGCAGGTCATCAACTGGCCTCAACAAGACCCTTTAAACTTGGCCCATATTCAATCACGTCCATGCCCTTTCCAAGTTGCTCAGAAAACAGTGATCTGCAACCATGTCACTGTGGGGCTTCAGGTCAATTGTTAGGACCGCCTGAGATACTTTATTCTTCCATCCTGCTCTTCTATGCATGAAACTTGTTCTGCTCCTCCCCATGGCATAGACAGATAGGCAGGAGCCGTGGGAGGTTGATGAAGGCCCATCTTTCTGCCCACATCACAACACAAATTTTACACTTGATGTGGAATTTCAGAAGATGGCTGGTCCTTGGCTGTGCATTACTTTCCCAGGCTCCTCTTGGGTATGGAGGCACAGGTCCAGCAGGGTGCAGATAAATATTTAACAACCAGCTAGCTCTCTTGGGTGGGGCTGGGGGGAGAGAGCATTTGCCAATTTCCAGAAAGTAAAACTCTCACCACAGCTGATTTTCAATTACCAGTGTGACACCAACAATATCACAGAACTCCTAACCATCTAACCATGGACTCTTGAAAGCTGGCACAAGGCAGGTCCAGCACACTGTGGCAAAAATCCCCCCAATTTCAGAGCCCCCGAACCTATCCAAGGTTTCTGTCATCCCAGGATGGCCGTCAAGGAGGCCAAAATGCAAGTGTCAGCCTGTTTCAGGGACAGCCTGACATCTGGTCTCTTGTTCACCTGCTCGCTTTCTTCCTTCCCTGGCTAAGAGAATTAGGAACAGAAAAACAACCCTTTGTCTGATCTTTCAAATCCACTGTTCATGATTGACTCCTGAAAATAGAAATAGATTAGCCAAGGATTTAGCTCTTTTGTCATCTGATTTATCTGTGTCATTCCTTCCTGAAGGCAATGAATGCCTAATTGGCCAAAAGGAAAGAGGAACCAGTTCAGGAGATCCCAGAGGAAGAAGGCATCCGCTTATATCTCAGTTATATTATTAATCAAAACAATCTCCAAAAGGAGTGAAATAATGACCCCTTACTTTACAATTTATCATTTATTTGTCCAACACAGATTTATTGTATGCTATTACATGCTCATTAAGTGTCAGGATCTGTGCTCAGTACTAGATATACACGTATAAAAATGAGTAAGGCCACTTAATCTTGGGGAGTCAGATATATTCTCTAATTAGAGTATTAGTTAAGGTTTTACACATATTTATACATAAATATTATAAACCATAAGTATATAAACTATATACATACCACACATAAACTATATGTATACATGCAGTGGGTGCCAAAAAAATGTATACCCATCTTAAGAAAGAAAAACTGTATTAAAATTGTAATTTTCAACATATACCAATAACAAAAGATGAACACAAGTCACATTTGACTTCTGCAATGACAAGAGGTGCTCACAGTGGTTACCATCAGCATAATTTTAATATAGTTTTTTCCTTTCTTAAAGTGTGTATACATTTTTTTGGCACTCTCTGTATATATACATACACACACACATACATACTAGATATACATATATGTATAGTGTATATAAACTTAGGTGTTAAAACTAAAAAAAAAAATCCAAGAAAGTGATTTATCATAAAAATCGCCTTTAGAAGAGCAGTGGGGAGCTCTGTGTTCAGGGAGAGGCTTCTAGATGCTGGCAATGCTCTAGTTCTTGATCCGAGTGGTAGCAACATTGGGGTTCATGTGATTGACAGCTATACATCTGTAGTTTTATGTCCTTTTTATTGTATATTCTTATTTTTAAAACTCCCCTCTGCCTAAGTGATAGCACCATTTGACTCTGTCAATAATGTTTCTTTTTATAACTCATATTTTCAGTCCTAAGCACAGTCTCATTCCAGGTTTCCCAAGTAAAGAGTTTTTAATATTTTCAAGGGCAGTTGTTGAGAGACAGAGTCTTTTAATTTCTTCCTGACAACTAGATACATGGAGCGCTGGTTTTCTTTTCTGAATAGGTATGGATATGTTTTATCCTTCTGACCAAATGGATGTTAAATGATGCTGAGGTCACTGTTCACGATTGCCCAATCTGGAATAAAGCATACTCTCATGGACGAATTTTCCATAACTTTAGGGTACACAAAATCACCACTACTTCATTCAACACATGTAATGACTGGTTTTTCCACAGGACTCCAATTGGGGCTGGGGGTGGGGAGTGTTCTCAATTTAGACCGATGAACAGAGAGAGCTGGGCCCAGGAGGAACAGGCAGTGACCCTGAGGATCAGGGCATGGGGCAAGGACATTCCCATAAACTAAAAGGGAAGCGACAAAAGGGAAATCTGCAAAAACTCCTTTAGTCCTCAGGTCAGAGACCACTACTTAGATATTCAAATGGCTCATATGAGATTACGGACTCAGCTACTTATGAATGATATGATTTGAAGCAACTCACTCCACCTTGGAGCCTGTAAAAAAGGAATAATAATAGTAACTACTTCTGGGGGTTCCGATAGAACTATCATAACGTATGTTGACTGCTTGGTAAATATTGGGTTGTTGGAAAAGTCATGACATATTTTGTCTATGTTTTTAAAGGTCACTTATTTATATAAAGAACAAAGATCAATCAATGATATATTGCCCATTTTGTTTGATAACCTTTTCCCATCTTTCTGGGAGCTTCATAATTTCTCATTCATAGAAGGACCTGTCTTTATTTGAGAAAAACTGAACAAGGTGCTGATTTACAGCCTCATCTGAATTGAACGTTATACCACACAAGAAGTTTTGAACAGAGCGAGACAAGTGGAAGTCTGACAGTACAAGGTCAGCTGAGTATGGTGAGTGTGGCAACACATCCCATCCAAGCTCCAATAATTTTTGACTGGTGATCAAACTTGTGTGTGGTCTCGTGTTGTCGTGATGGAACACAACTCCTTTACAATTAACAAGCTCTGGACATTTCTGGAGGATGGATTCATTCAAACTATCCAATTGCTGATAGTACACATTTGAATTGACTGTTTGGTTCCTTGGTAGGAGCTCGAAAAACACAACACCTTTAAAATCCCACCACACTGAAAGCATAACCTTCCTCTGATGAATGTCAGCTTTCAATGTCACTTGAGGCAGATCATCACATCGGGACCAAGACTGTTTGCACACCACACTGTTGTAAACAATCCACTTCTCATCACCAGTTATCAGTCGCTTCAAAAAAGGATTGTTTTCCTCAGGTTTAATGAGCATATTGCAGATGTTTATACGCGCCATCAAATGAACTTCTTTGAGTTCATGCAGAACCCAAATATTGAGCTTGCTTACGTATCCCAGCTTCTTCAAGTGGTTGTGACTGCTTGAATGATAGATGTTCAATGTTTCTGCAATCTCTTGTGTCATGTAACATAGGTTTGACTCCATCAATTCCTTCATTTTGTCATTATCAACCTCGGTGGGCCTCCCTGACCGAGGAGGGTCGTTGAGCTCAAAATCACCAGCACAGAATTTCGTGAACCATCGTTGGCACTGATGTTCGTGTAGAGAGCACTGTCACCATAAACTTATGCAACTTTTCACAAGCTTGACGTGCATTCTTCGCTTTATGGAAGTAAAACAGTAAAATAGGACAAAAATGCACAGTTTGGTCTTCATCTTCAACTTGTTGTAAAACCTCCAAAACTCAACCCAATAGCTCAATTTTTTTTTAGAATGAAGCTAGAACTGTCAGCTGTCAAATGACATAGCAATAACATAGATGTGAATGACTACAGTACTTTAAAAAATAAACAAGTGCCATCTGTTGCAAACACGTGTCATGACTTTTCCAACAACCCAATATAAGGGTACATTTTCACAGCAATACGTTCATTTTAACAAAATTTCACAGTGAAACAATTTGAATGTTTTCTAGATTTGTTTTGTTGGCATTTTATTTGGAAGCTCCCCCAAATCCAGCAATGTATTTATTATCCAGGGATAGATGCTTTGGGGTGGCTAATGGCTGATGCTAAAAGAAACAAATAATTATAATCAATTTACAGATCCCATCTACAACACACGTTATGCAATATCCATTTATGTCATTAAAAATCACTGAGTATAAACATATTATTTTTAAATTGCTTTGAGTGCAAATTCTAACATATATTTCTAAAAATCTACAGAAATATTTAAACTCACATTTGCGGAAGACATAAGGAAACTTTTGTATTCTACTGTTCTGACTGCTTTGTTTCAAGTCTCAGGTCTTCAGCAAGGCTGTTGAGGCAACCTCTCACGAAGAGCTCCACATTTTATAAAGACAGTGGAGAGTTCACAATCAATTCAGTGCCAGGAGCTGGGTCTCAGAAACCCTTCAGTCCCTAAGACAGACTGACTTCAGTCTAATTCTCAAGAGTTCGTGTGTCCATCCTCCACGGCTTTTCCTAATTTTCCAAAATAATGGTCGAAAGAAACTTTTAAAACTCCAGGGAATTTGTCCCTGACTCGTACGCACTCACCTGGGAACACCACCCAGGGCAGAACCCAGTGCATTCCCCTCCCTACAGCCCCCTTTTCCGCCCTCCTTGCTCCTTCCATGCACTGCACTGACACTATTCCCATCCAGCATCCAAGCATTAATTCCAGGGATTTCTCCAAATCCCAATTCCTTACACAATATTGGGAATTTCATGTGATTCCCATGCAGGAAAAGGGCAGGACTTCCATGCCATTACTGCCATGGTCTAAGGACCTCCCCTCTTTCTACTTATTTACTTTAGTATTGAAAAAAATCACCACCACCACCCCCAATTTTAAAAATCTCCTTCATTAATCAGTCAACAAACGCTACTTCCTTACCCCAATCAATCATTAATCTATCAAGAACTGCTGCTTCATTATGTCCCCACAGTCCTCACTATTTTATTTAATCCCCCTCGTCCTCTCTCAATCCTTAACTCCCTTCTCCTCATTCAACCACACACCAGGGAGAACTTCCCCCAACAACCTGCATGAAGTAGACTTCTCTCTAGCCCTTCTCACTATTCCAACAGGCCGCTACTGTTCAATTCTTCCTTAATCCTTATCCCAATATAACCATTTACTGTTTCTTCTTTGTGTTGATGCTTTGTGTTTACCATCCCATAAGATGTTTGAGCTCCACAGGGTCAGAATCTTGTCTGCCTTATCCCTTTTTTGTCCCAGCACTTAACCCAATACCTGACATACAGTCTGTCAAAAACAAGGGAGGGTCCTGGATGTTAGCTGACTGGCAAGCCAATAAGCTAGCCTGCCACCGTTTCATGGATGCTAAAGGAAGCCCCTAGACTCTGGATCAGAGATGGATGGACAGTTTACTAATCACAGCCAGAGTATTCGCATTTTTGCACCAGTTCCCTGAGCCCCACGTCCAAAAGGGTGACACCGAAAGGACCAAGTGACACCTGCACACACAATGGGTCATGGTAGAAGGGAGGAACCCTGAGTGCAGAGAATCCAAACATGTTATAATGGGCAGTCAGTATGCCTGCCCTCCATTCCAGAGGGAGACCTGATCTCTGTCTTCCAAGGCCATTCGCTATATGAACAGCTATGGAAGGAGATATTCTGGGACAAAGGCAGTCAGTGCCCCTCTTGTAAGATGTGCAGGAACACAAGAGACCCTGGAAAACTGTCTGCCAACAAGTAGAGAATCAAAATTGAATGAATAAATGAATTAGAGCACGGATCCAGAATAGATGGTGGAATTAAAAGTATAAAAGAAAGTAAAAGAAAATAGGAAACCTTCTTTTGTTCCCAAAGACACCTCCTTACCCAGTGCTATGCTGGCAAATGTTTAACCACCAACTCTTGGAGGTAAAGAAAGGCCTCGGTTCGTAGCATTTTTCAGTTTCCCTGGTGAAAATATCCCCGCCATGACCAACCACAAGCTGCTGGTATCCTTGAATGCAGAGTTGGCGAGAGACACACAGCAGCACACCGTTACGTAGTATTCCAACTACACAAATACGAAACACATAAGTCACCTCAGTGGATGATTTCACTGTTAGTAATATAGTAAAAATGCAGCAAAATAATTTGGAAATGAGGAGTTTGAGTGTATTCTACTTTAGTTTTGAGAACAACTTAATTGTAAGTTTATGTGGCTTGAGTTTTAATAATGTGTTTAACAACTGGCTCACAGATTATTAAAAATTTAACGTCTGGCTCTTATGAGTGGATACAGGCCAGCTCCAATCCAGCACAGCCCTTACCATTGTCCTTCACTCCCCCCTCTCCGTCTTTGGTGTCATTCTTGTTCTGCCAGCCCCATTGTGTATCTTATTTCTAGATCTTTATTTCTCTCAAACGCGGCTTCTTATCCTGCTCTGTAAGGCTGCGCCGCTCTGCCTCACTTCCTTTCACGACCCACCCCGCACCTGGCCCTGAAAACCTTCAGGTCTGTACTGCACCACCCCCAGCAGCCAACATACACATACACGTCCCAGCCAGGGAAGCACCCCTAGAAAGGGACCCAGAGGATCCCACTGAGCCTTCCTCAGTAATCAAGGCCACGGCAGAGGAGAGGCGGGGATTCCCAAGTGATAACTTTCAACACATTTTCTCATGGAGTCGTCACAACTGTTTCTGAGGCTCTGTTACTTTCGGTGCCATATTCTAAGTACTTCGTGTATTGTAACAGGGATTTATAAACAAATCTGAGATGCTGATCTGTCTTCTTATATGAAAAATGCATTTGGTTTTCCAAACTTAGAAAAGAACCTTGGGAATAGACTCAAATAGAGTACTTGGTACATGCATATTTATATGTTTTATTTATTGAACTATGTCCACCAGAGGGCAGCAAAAAATTTTATATGTGAATAACATTTACTCAATACAGAAATTAAGAGCAAACCTGTATCATTACTGAAAAACAAGAAACCATTAGAGTCCTAGACAGCAACATTACTTCATTTATGTGACAAAAATAAATAAATAACTAGGAAGTTCTATTTTCTATTTCTTAAATCTAAAAGAAGAAAAAAGCATGAATATATAAATATTCCTATTTATTTTTGAGAGTTTCAATATTACGAAGCAATAGCATCACAAAGCTATAATTTCACTTTTTACTTCAAAGCCACAATAATGACCTTCATAGTAGTTGAATTTCCAGTTGGTTACTCACTGATCCATTTAACATATATTATTTGAAGACTTCTCATGTTCAAAACTTTGTGCTAGCAATTACTACCACTTTTGAAGCATAACTTGATGAATACAGAAATTATTGGCTGTCTTTATAATTCAGGGTTCTCCAGAGAAACAGATTTAATAGAAAATTTATATATCTTTATATATAATAGAAATATAATATATATAAATAGAGAGAGAGAGAGAGAGAGAGAGAGAGAGAGAGAGAGAGAGAGAGAGAGAGATTGTCAATAAATTTAAGAAGCTGGCTCATGTAATTACAGAGTCTGGTGAGTCTGAAACCTGCAGGGCAGGCCTGCAAGCTGGAAATTCAGGCAGGAGTCGATGCTGNATTTATATATCTTTATATATAATAGAAATATAATATATATAAATATAGATAGATAGAGAGAGAGAGAGAGAGAGAGAGAGAGAGAGATTTATTTTAAGAAGCTGGCTCATGTAATTACAGAGTCTGGTGAGTCTGAAACCTGCAGGGCAGGCCTGCAAGCTGGAAATTCAGGCAGGAGTCGATGCTGCAGTCAAGGCTGAGCGTCCTCTTTTCTAGGAAACCTCAGCTCTTTCTCTTAAGGCCTTCACCTGAATAGGTGAGGCCCACCCACCATATCAAGGTCAATGTTCCTTAGCTAGGATCAACTGATTGCAGGTGTTAACCTCATCTTCCAAATGCCTCCACAGCATCACTTCAATTAGAGTTTAATTAAATAACGGGGTACTACAGCCTAGCCAAGTTGACCCACAAAACTAACCATCACATTGCTCCTACCCAGGTGTCCTGTCCCAGAAAGGTCATCCTTGGAAAATCATGCTTTGAGTCATGCATTGCTCTTCCTAGATATCACCTTTTGAAACACATATATCGCTGGTAGGTTAACAGACCTAGTTAGATGCTAATATTTGTCTGCAAGGCTATCCCGTACATTTCTCTACACAGAGGAGCGTCTGTGGTGCTCTGAAATCACTGAGTAGCAGGAGCTTCTAAATGCTAAAAGGGAAGCTGTGATTTACATCCACAGCCACCAACTTCCGAATTTTACATATGGTTTGCCCTCTCCAATGGTGCTGGTATTTTGGGTATGGTGTTTTTAGAAACTGAATCTAACTTGTAACTCAGCAACGAAGCAACGCCAGCATGATGACACACTCTCTAATTCTTGTTCTGTGTGCTATGCAAAGCTGCAGTTCAAAATGCTTTGCTTATTGTTCTTTAGTAAAGAGTCACAAACAAGGTCTAGTGACATTTAGTAAGAGGTTGAGCATAGTCGCTTGAATAAAGTGCCAAAAACGTTCTTTTTTTAATCGCATTCACTTTTTTCCCTGAAGCCCTCTTACGAAGACCTTGGTGATCTCTAAAAAAAGATGGACGTTATCTAGTACCCCAGACTGAAATGAGCAGGCAAAAGAAGCATTCTGGGTAAAGGGCTGATGGACACATTTTGCCCCAGATGCAAAAAGCTGTTTACCCAGTCTAGTCACCTACAACAGCATGTGACTCAAGGACTTTGTGACAATAAAAGGGTTAATTTTTTTATTATTGATAGTTTCAGGTGTACAGAACAATGCAATAGTTATCCTCTTCACCCTCACAAAGTAACAACCTCCCTCTCCCCCTCTATTGCCCTCCCCCCCCGATGTCATGCTTGTCTATTACAATTCCATTGACTCCATTCCCACTCTCTACTCCATGTCCCATAACTATATGTATATATAATTATAGTTGACATACAATATTATTCAACAT
>NW_017731650.1:1530017-1558704 GCF_001890085.2 Hipposideros armiger | reverse complement strand
CCTTTTAACATTTCCTGCAATGCTGGCTTGGTGGTAATGAATTCCTTTAGCTTACTCTTTTCTGGGAAGCTCTTTATCTCTCCTTCAATTTTACATGATAACTAAAAGGGTTAATTTAGACAGAATGGAACTGCATTGTAAAATAAAAATGACACATATTTTACTACATAGTCTACTAATAATAAATATAAATATAACTATATGCTGAGTGCAAACAAAAAATGGCATACAGAGAAATTCTAATATCAATTTCCAATATTTTCCTCAATATGTCTTTGGTGAACATCCTTAGATGATTCTTAAGAGAATCATCACTCTTGGGGTTTGATCTAGGTCCAGGTTCTCGTCTCCTGCTTTTCCAATTTCTGTTGAAAGCCACACGCTGTTTGTGGTTTTGCAGGTGTGCTCCAGAGGTCACTTCCTTCTTACTCTCTGCTCATGAGCTTGCTCAATGGTCCATTTAATATCTGCTCTTAATAGTTATGCTGTTACCATGGTTGTCTTTACTGCTCTCCACTATATCTACAAAATGCCATCTGCCACTTAACTCTGGTCTGAGGCCTCAATGTCCACTTTAAGTCCACTCTGTGTTGAAGTGATGGAAAGGGCACTATTTTCCTCACATCTGAACACAAAGAAAAGCTACTTAATGAGAGCAGAGTTGAAAAGACATCCCCTCCTGGAATGTAACAGGGAGGCCATGCTTACCACCCTGAAATAGCATCAGCTTTTCACCTAGAAGGTGCAGCTCGGGAGCATTTAACTCTATTGTGCTCAATAGTAAGTGGGCAACAGTAGAGCATGTATTATATTTTTCAGTGTATCTATGGGCGATCTAGCAAAGTATCAGGGGAATGAATTACTTTCTGAAATGCATTTAAAAATTAGATCAGCAGCAAACACAGACTGCCAGATGTTTTGGAGAATTTTCTTCCGTATTGTCAATTTGATGTTTCTGCTTTCTCAGATTTCTCAGCTGAAATAGCTCTCTTCTCAGGAGGAAAGAAACATTGCACATTTTCATAAATTATGTTTCTAACATTCACATAATAAAGATGATTATAAGTGTTTGGTCTCAATAAATCTGAGAGTTTGCAATAGCCTTTCATGAGAGGACTCTTATGCCATCACACTCTGAAGTAGACAGACCCATAGTACCCTCGTGACAAATGCTCTTCTCCGCTCCTTAATTCGGGTGTATGGTTTGACCCATTTTCTGACTTCAATCCATTCAGTAAGTTACTACACAACCCCAATGAGGTCAAGGCCACGGAGTCCAATTTAACGAGGATCAGTTAGAGCTTCTCTCTGTTTTGTAACAAACACACTAACACTTTCATCTTGATCAGTCCCGGTACAAACCATGTCAAGGGCTTTAGATGATAAGGCCCCAAACAAGATATTCATCACAACTATTTGATAAACAACTCCAAACACATGCCCAGACATGGATCAAAAAGACCAGTTGCTACAGGGAGGATGGCATGCCTTAACTGGTTTACAAATCTTATAGGCAGCAGTAATAAATATAGAGCCTTTCTTACGCCACTTACAATATCATGAATTTTCTGAAGATATATACAGGCTTTTGGAGAAGGTAAACAAGTTTAACCTATCATTTAAACAATATATTTCATGATGAAAATCACACTGTATAATGTGCTGTAATTACCATTTGTCATTTAAATACAGAAATTCAGCCCATTTGACACCACCTAATCAAGATCAGTACTTGCATCTCTCACTGCCTTTATTTCCACCTTTGTCAAAACTGACAGGTGCAATAGTACACTCATAGCACTCAAACATATAACAAATAACACTCAAGGGTTTAGCAAATGTGTAGCTGGGATTTTGTCTTAGAGTAACTGACTTTTAAGTTTCATGGATCATTTTGATTAAGGATCACTATGCTTCTAACAGTTTAAGTTTCGAACATAACCATGGTGTGCTCCATGCTGTGGATAATATGGAGTATCAGAGACATGACCCATTGTATTGGTCAGGGTTCTTCAAAGATGCAGAACCAGTAGGATACATGTATACACAAGGAAATCTGTTTAAGACATTGGCTCACATGACTGTGGAGACTAAGGAGTTCCTAGATCTACAGTGGGCAGGTTGGAGGCACAGGAAGAGCCAACGTTTCAGTTGTGTCTAAAGACAGGAAAAGATCAACGTCCAATTCAAAGCAGTCAGGCAGGACTGCTTTTTGTTCTGTTGTCTTCAGCTGATTGGGTTTGGCCCACCCACATTAGGGAGGACAATCTGCATCACTCAGTCTACTGATTCAAATTAATCTCATCCAGAAACACCCTCATAGGCACACCCAGAATAACATCTGGGCACCCTCTGGCCCAGTCAAGCTGACACACACAATTAACCATCACACCCATATACACAAAAAATATATCATTTAGGGAAAAAAATAAGACAAACACAATAAACAGTATTAAGCAATGACAAAATGACATATGATTAAGTGCTAAATTGAATGACAATGCCGATAATTACTATAGAATTTCAGAAAGGGAATAAACAAACAAAATTTCTGATTAACTGCTTGTATAATATATGCTTTCATTTGTCTACAGATGATTATGTCCAAAAAATTAAAGGGTAAATAAGGGTTGATTGTTCACCAACTAAAAGAAGCAAGAAATAAAATGCCTAAAATAACAATGAAAAAAACTTAAGCACAAATGTAAGGGAGAAAAGTAACAGACTGCATCAACATTTTTCCTGTCTGAATCTTTATACCACTTTATAGCTCCATGTGAAAGATTGCTTTAGCTCAGAGAAAATGGCTTTTGATGCCATATATTCCAGAAACACCTGCTGGTCTTAAGTGTTTCAGCAAATTATTCAGCCTGCTGGGAATTCTTAGGTTACAAATTTCACATTTATAGCTTCTCAAAAAATTTGGAGGTTTTCAGCAGAAGGGAAAAGCAAGTGATACCAAGTGAAATCATCTCTGAGAGTAACAGATATTACTCACTGCAGTAGTTTGCTACCCACTACCCACCAGGTTTTATTCTTTCTCAGGTAGTATTTTAATGGAAGAGGTACAAGGGAGGATGTCACACTCTGTCATTTCCCCAAGGGCTAGGCAACAGCAGAAGCAAATCCTTGGCTACCACAGCAGTCTTTACTAGTAACTGATCATAGAAAATATGATGTAAAAGCTTAACAATATCTCGCTAATCTTACTTGAAGATAGCAATCCCAAACAGCTTTGGAGTCATCAAAGAGTCTACAGCTGAAAACCCATAATGGCTCTTCAGTGTATATTTCAGTAATTCTAGATCAACACTCCAGTCTGATCTAACCACAGTTTTCCAGCAAGGCTCAATAGCCTAGAGAGGCTGACTGAATGCCGCCATTATGCCAACAAAAATGGCAAAATCTACTCCATTTTTCTTGATTCCACAGCTGTCTTCTGATATGATTTCTCACTGGTTACTTCCTTTGCTGGGATCAGACAGATTGAAACTATGTCTCTTGAATTTTTCCTGTCATTATAGAGCAGCCTTGTTCAACCATGGAAGATTAGACACGAGCAGAGGAAGTAAGCATCTCTATCTCCCATGACCAAGACTTGGTATGTAGCAGATCCTGGAGTTCCCATGGCCCAAGGTAGGGAGTTGGGGAGCCTTGGTGTTGAGAGTTTGAAGAATCTGGTACTGGGCAAGTAAGAGCACAGAATACAGAACTCTGGAAAACCCACACAAATGGAAGAGACTACAGACTTCAAGAGGCGGTCCCAGCAGGAAGCCCAAGTAGACTAGATGGGATTACCTAGACCTTCATGGACACCAGCCAAAGATAACCACCAAACAGGCTAATCACTCCTCAACAGAAACCAACAGGAATAGAGAAGGGAGTCCAACACCAGAAGGCTGCCTCCACAGTGCATTAAACAATTCAACCTTCTCTCAGAACAAAGATGCCACCATGGTGAAAAGGAGGCAAGGAGGAGACCACATGAGAGGTAGGGAGAGGGTCCTGATAGGGAATTTGCACTTTCCACTGATAGACTATTTTATTCCATCATCCCCTAAAGACTAATCACAAAGAAACTTCTGGTAAACCAGAAGAGGTTGAGTTACATCTAATAGACAAGTTGTTTTCTAGCATGTTCATGTTTCCACTAGCAACAGAACTGAGGTATCCAGAGCTAAATAAGACCAATTGTAGCAAATAAAAGTAGCATATTTATGAGATGTGTACTGTGGTGTAAATTTTAACCCCCAAATGCAGAAATGAATATGATGAAGTTCATATACTCTATATGGCGGAAAATTCCACAAAACCATAATACAAGTGGCATTGTTGTCTATAATCATTATGCTGTGCATTAGATCTTCAGAACTTATTTATCTACTAGTTGCAAGTTTGTACCCTTAAACATCTTCCCTAGTCATCAAGCCCCTGGGAACCACCATTCCACACTGTTTTTATGAGTTCAGCTTTTTAATTATACACTCTATTGATATATAACACGTATACAGAAAAGTACAACAATCATGAATGTACAGCTTGATGAATTTTCACCAGGTGAACACAAACGCTGTCAAGGCCACAGGTCGGGAAGTAAAACATGACCAGTATGCCACCTACACCCCTCAAAAAACTATAATCCTGATTTTCATCACCATCCATTAATTTTGCCGGTTTTTGAATCTTATATAAATGAAATCATACACTGTGTGTGTGTGTGTGTGTGTGTGTGTGTCTGGCTTTTTTCCCTCAAAATTATGTTTGTGACATTCATTCCACAGTATTGCACATGACAGTAGCTTATTCATTGTCACTGCTTTGTAGGTTTACATTATATGACTACATCACAATTTATTTATTCATTCTACTGCTGATGAACATTTTGGTTGTTCCCAGTTTAAGGCTATAGTGAACAAAGCTGCTAAGAACATTCACATTCATGCCTTTTGGTGACATATGTACACATTTCTGTTGGTATACACCTAGGAATAGTAGTACTTGTGCATAGGGTTATAAGTTTAGCTATATAATAAACATTTCCAAACAATTTTAAACTAGTTGTATCAATTTCAACTCCCACTAGCAACATTTAGGAATTCCAATTGCTCCGCGTCTTCAGCAGTACTTCACCAGTCCTGGCAGCATGCTGTATCATAGCTGCTCTCATGAACGGATAGTGTCATCTTACTGTGTCAACATTTGTGTTTCCCTGATGACTACGCTAACCTTCCATGGGCCTGTATGCCACTTGGAGGAACTTTGTGGGAAGTGCTTGTTAAAGTCATTTGTCATCTTTCCATTAGGTTTCTGTCTTTGTTTTATAGGAACTCTTTATCAGACACACATGTTGTAATTATCTTTCCCCCCCTTCTGGCCTTTTCCACTTCTTAATGAAGTCTTTTGATAATTGAAATTCTTAACTTAAACATAGTCAAAATCAGCAATCATTTCCTTTATAGTTAGTGTTCTTTGTATTCTCTTAAGGAATCTTTCCCTCCCATAATGGTACCAAGATATTCTCCTGTGTTATATTCTCAAAGCTTTACTTTACCTTTCACTCTTAGATACGATCCACCTGGAATTGATTGTTGTATATCATGTACAGTAGTCAAGATTCATTTTTTTCCATATGATTATCTAACTTACCCAGCACCATTTATTTAACAAATTATCTTTTGCCCACTGTATTACAATAGGACACTTTTGTCCTAAGTTATGTCACCATATACGTATGAAGCTACTTCTGGGCTATTTTGTCCCGTTAGTCTATGTCTATCCTTGTGCCAATACCATTGTGAGATAATAGGAAAAAAAATACACACACACGTTTATATATGTATATATACACATATATGTAAATATATATCTGCCCCTGGTTCCTGGCACAGAGCTCCTACAACCCTTGCACTTTCCTAAGTGATAAGAGTATTTCTTGTTCTAATATTTGGTCTTGGACCCTGACCCTGACACAGGGCTCCCAAAAGCCTTGTAAATTCCTAAGTGAGAAGAACATTAGGAGCATCTTTCGTTCTATTGAGACAACTCTGAATGGGCTCCTGGAGGGCTCCTGGATGAGCACTGGTCAGCAGAAAAACCAAGCCTTTATTAGAATCTTGGAATTTTCAGCTCCAAACTCCCTTCTCCAGAGAGGGGAGAAGAGCAGGAAATGGAGTTAACTGATCCTGAAGCCTCCATAAAAATCCCCAATGATCCCAACCAGGGTTCATTCAGGGAGCTTCCAGGTAGGTGAATACAACCATATACCAGAGGGAGATACCCCCCAATTCCACAGGACAGAAGCTCCTGCACTTGGGACCCTCCCCCCCCCCCCCCCCCCCCCCGCAGAACTTGCCCTCTGTGTTTCTTTATCTGGCTGTTCATCTGCCTCCTTTATAATATTCTTTACTAAACTGGTATATGTGTTGCCCTGAGTTCTGTGAGACGCCCTAGCAAATGAACTAAACCCAAGGAGGGAGGTCTTTGGAACCGCTAATCCATAGCCTGGTCAGAAGCATAGGTGATGACCAGGACTTGCTACTGGCATACGAAGTGGAGGAGGGGTGCCTTGTGGAACTGAGCCTTTAATCTGTGGGATCTGACACAATCTCCACATAGATAACGTGAAAATTGAGTTAAATTGTCGGACACCCAGCTGGTGTCACGGACAATTGCTTGGTGTGGGGAGAAACCTCCCCCCATTTGCTGACCAGAAGTGAAGTGCAGTAAAGAACGCTGGCAGGTACAGAGCTGGGTGTTTCCTTACACAGAAGGTGGGAAGGAGGAAGGAGTTTCTCTGATACAACCACACTGCCTTCATTTCTACAGCTATATAATATGCGTTCTTTTTCTTCAAGATTTTCTTTGCTATGTTTGACCTTTAAAAAATTCTATCTCAATTTTAAAATCAGCTCCACAATTCTATAAAAATATATATTGTATACAGTACATATATGTGTATTTCATATATTATACACAAATACATATACATATAGCTTGGAATTTTGATTGGAGTTACACTGACTTCATGATTCAATTTTTTAAAAACAGACTTCCTTACAAAATGACTTTTCCAATCGTTGAACTTGGTAGAGTCCCCCATTTATTTAGATCTTTAATTTCTCTCGGCTTAGTTTTGTAGTTTTTTGTAAAGGTCCTGCACCTCTTTTATTACATTTATTTCTATGTATTTTATTTTTGCTGCTATTATAAATATTTTTGCTGCTATTAATTTTATTTTTTAATTATATGTTGGAAGCATATAAAATTAATTTCTATATATCAACACTATATCCATTGATATCTATGTTTCAGCTTTATATGACAGAGATCAAATTTAATGATCATTCAAAAAGACATGCAAGTAAAAAGTATAACTATTGCACTGTGCTGTACAGCTGAAACTAATTCTAAAAAATGTGTATTTCATAATAAAAAAGAATTAAAAGAAAAAAAACAAAAGAGATGCAATTCCATTTTAAAAATGAGTAGTCCTAATGTATAGGTGGAATCTAAAAACTAAATAAATGAACAAACAAAACAGAAACAGACTCATAGATCCAGAGAACTGATGGCTGCCAGATGGGAAGGGGTTTGGGAAACTAAGTGAAAAAAGTGAAGGGATTAAGAAATACAAGTTGATAGTTACAAAATAGTCACAGGGTGTGAAGTACAGCATAGAGAATATAATGAGTAATATTGTAATAACTATGTATGATGCCAGATGGGCATTAGATTTATCAGGAAGAATCACTGCGTAAATTACATGAATGTCTAACCACTATGCTGTACACCTGAAGCTAATATAAAATAATATTGAATGTCAACTGTAATTGAAAAATTAAAAAAATGAGTAGTCCTATACAAATATCAAATCATTACGTTGCACACCTGAAACTAATATAATGTTATATGTCAATTATACCTCAATTGAAAAACAAAAACAAAAACAAACCTGAGTAGCCTAAGAGGCACGATAAGTGAATGCCAGGATCAGATGAGCTCATCAGGGTCTGTACTCTCTCCCCACCTCTTGGCCACTCTTGCCTACACTTGGCTTCTTTCTTAGACAAGCTTTCTTCATGTTGTGTCAAGGTGGCTGTTGGCAAATCTAAGGAAAGGAAAAGAAGATTCTCTTATCCAAGCATCCACCTAAATTAGACTATCATTAAGTATGACTAAGCCTATTTGGATTATATCCCACCCTTAACCTAATCCTTATCTCCAAAGAGATGGAGTGCTCTTATTAGCTATCCTGGGACACGAATCCACTTAGGTAATTGAAATTTCTCCAAAATCTCAGAGTGGACAAGGGGCAGTCTTTAAAAAAAAAGCGGGGGGGGGGAGGGTGGCAGGGGCAGGAAAGCTAGACAGACAAAAGAATTTTAAGTGGTCATTGCATATGGTTTCCATTTCTCTTGGAATATGAAATAAATATGAACTATATAGTCTCACATGAACTAGACCCAACTTACCTTTCTTGGTTTGTCACATGCTTCTCTCCCCTCTTTCTTATGTTCTACTATGTTGAAATCTCAGTTCAAATGCTTCAAGTTCTCCCCAGGTCCAGGGCCTTTGATCATGCTAAACTACTATATCCTCTGTAATACTTTTATCTCGATTTCTAACCAGCTCCCCTCAGTTATTTATCTCCTGATGAGGTCTTAGCTTAACTATCCCTTCCTCAGGGAAGCCTTTTCCAAACTAGCTATAATCACCATCTTTCAAGCTTCAACAGACTGTTCTTTTCCTGTATCATTCAGGATGGAGGTAAGTTCTATTGAACGTATCAGTCCCCTACACTCCGAGTCCCATGGAGAAAGAGACTGTGTCATGGTCACAGCAGGATTATTAGCCACAATACAGTGCCTGGTCCACAGGAAACCCTTAGTAATCCTGCTTTGTTTTGTTTTGCTTTACTCAGTCTCCACTCAGTCTAATATCTCTTCATTGCCATTAACAGGTGTATCTTCCTCAAATGCTGGTATCAGCAGAGTTTCTGCCTTCCCTTGGTGGTTCTCTCTGCCTACCTACAATGCAAAGGCAATCTCATCTGTTCACATGGATACAACTACTATGTTATGCTATGGCTGAAAAATGTATTTCTTCCACCCTGATCACAAGCTTCAGATTACATATCTAGCTGCCTATTAAGTATTTCCAACTGGAGGTTACACAGACACTTTAACCTCAACGTGTTCCGCTGAGCCCATCTTTCTCCCTCTCCTCCTCGTCCATGTCCACCCGCTCCTCCCACGCTTACATTTACGAGTACAATTAATGGTGCCATCAGCCACCTAGTTTCCTAAAGCAGAAATCTTATGAGTCATTCTAAACTCCTTTCTCTTTTTCTACCCACATCTTTTCGTTCGCTAATTATTCCTCCCACGTGGTTCTACAATCCTTCTCCCCATCCCTACTACTGCTGCCCAGTCAGGTTTCCATTCTTTCTTATCCTGACTACTGAAATAGCTTCCTAATGACTCTCTTTAGCTCAACTTTGACCTCCTTTGAAGCTTCCTCCACATAGCACGCAGAATAACATATCTAAATTTCCATTTGACTATGGGGTTTCCTTGCTTAAACCCCTTCCAAGGCTTTCTATAGTGTTGCTATTCAGTTAACACACCAGGCGCTTTGTAACTTCACTCTTGACTTTTTTCACTTCTACCTTTTATTTTTATCTCGTAATAATCCCCACTAATTCCTATTGAACAATGACGTTTCCTTCATCCTTAGTTTCCCTTATGGTGCTCCCCAAGCCTGGAATGTCACTCAGCTCTGACCTATCCTTCAGGATTGTATTCTGGGAACATCTCTTCCAGAAAGCCCAAACCTCCAGGTTGGACTGAGTTCACCTCTGCTCTCCCACAACCCCCAGCAAAACTCTCATTATTACCACATAAGACTAGCTGTGTACAGTCTGTCTCCTCCACTAAACAATCACATCTTTGAGAGCTGGCCCAATATCATATTTGTCTTTGTGACCCACAAGGTAGTGGTCTACATGGTACCTATTATACGTGTATATCTAAAAATAGCTAAAGCACTGAAATATTTGAGATCACTTTGAACCTCTGTGACAGAACCTAATAAGCACTTTGCCCTTTCTTTCTTGTATTCCATTACATTTTATTCCAGGTTACAATGTGCCAAGCTCAGCGACTACATTTTCTACCCTCCCTTGCCATGACTGAAGACCACTGAGACTAAGAAGTCACTGCTGGCTTTCTGAAAACCTCCTTAAAGGAGGCTGACTCAACTGGGGGAAGATATAACTTTGTTATTTACTCCTTCCCTCCTTCTTCCTGAAATGTGATCAGTCTTACAATTTTGCTTCTTTTAGGTCCCTCACAATCTCATTATACCATTAGCCACAATCCATCCATCAACATAGTTGCTTACCTCAGGCTTTCTACTAACAGGCAAAGTGAACAATGAGATAAAGTGTTTGAATTTATAAAAATTGTCTTTTTCCACTGTCCCACTGGGCCACTCCAAAGGGAGGAAGTGATGTCACGGCCATCTACTCCTGGTTGGTGTGAACATGTGCAGACCACTTTCAACTGGACTCAGATGTTTTCCTCTTCAGTCAACTGATCTGAAGGGATTCTCCCATGAGAGCAGAGTGCAATGCAGCAGGAGGAGGCGAATTGAGAGTTAATGAAACTACTTACGCAACTTGTTTCTGCCCTTGCAACTGGATTAGACCCAGCCCCGGATATATCACTTCCACTTGCTGAGGGAGGATTTCAGGCCATGTCAAACGTCAGAGTTGGTTTCTAATCCTTCACTACTTACTGTATAGTCCTTTGTTCTTCATTTTATTGGTAAATAAATAATCCAAACTTGCTCCACTTTATACTTCTGATCTCATCTCCTACTCTTAGCACTTTGGCTCACTCCACTCCAATTACTCTCTTCCTCCAACAGATAAGCCATGATCTCGACGTTGGCCCTTCTTGTTCTTTCTGCCTAGAATATGCTTGCCCTGGAAATGCACAAGGTTATTTCAACACCTCCTTCATGACATGGCTCAAACATTTACATTCTTAGTGACACCTTCCTGTCAACCTTTTTTTTTTTTATGTTAAACCCTTCCCCACCCTGGTAATTGTAATTTATCGTAATTTATTTTTCCCATTACACAAATCATCTTCTAATATAATGTATATTTTAATTTATTTGTTTATTCTGTCTTCCTCTACTAGGATATAAGTTACATGAAGGAATTTTCATCTGCCTAGTTTACCATTGTATCTCCAGTGCCTGGGATGCTGTGTGAACATATTGGATATTCAAAAAATATTTTAATGCATGAATGAATGAGTGAATTACTCTTTCCCCCCAAAGTCCTACAAAATTTTAAATTTTGAGAGTATTCCAATGGATCCAAAATAAATAGTACTATTAAATGAATAAGTCTGATCTTATTCGTTTACATTGTCTAAAACCCCCAATTTATTTCCCCCTCCTTTTCCCCCTACATTATTCCAATCAATATGTATTATAAAAATTTTAAGTGAGGAAAAATCAGCTCAGTTTGTTCTTATTTCCCAACATCTGCTGGTTTCTCGAATAATAATACAATTGATTGTTTTTGGTTAAGACAAAGTGTGAAGCTTTGTTTCTTTGACAAGTCAATAGAACAAGCGAACAATTAGAATTACTCCCAGCTTGAAGAAGCACACTGAATCCAGGATCTCAGTGAGAGTCCTCAAAATGCTAAAATCTACCCGATCTAAAAATCATCAGTTCCACTTGGGTCTTACTCCCTCAGAATACACACACACACACACACACACACACACACACACACACACACGTGTAAAACTCTGATATAAATTAACAAAGTTTTGCAAATTTTTGTGGGAATTTTTTCATCTCGCAGATTTGCTTTTAAATTGGTTCCCAGAGCATGCTGGGATCTGACAAGTTAAAGCTCTGGACACAAAGACAGCGGTTAGGGTGGGACAGAAGAGGAACTGGCCTCTCCTGGCCAGGTAAATCCCTTACATGGGGCTGTAAAAGGACTTGTTAAGGGTCTTCAAGTAAAGGGGAAAGGGCACCATAAAAAAAAAAAACAAGAGCTGCTCTACTTGGCACTAAAGTTCAGTGGGGAGTTGAAGTTCCTTCCACATAACAAAGTCTCCAATCTCAGTATCCTAACTTCTTCCTGATCAATGCCCAGGCTTCACATCAGACACATGATAAGGCTGTAAATTCAACTGATACTGAATTTAGGCAACCCACAGACTCGTGTTTATGTGTGTCTTTGGCACTCTCAACCCAGTGGTTGCAAGAAATATGATGTTTCTTTTGCAGAGTCAAAAAAAGACACTGCTTTTCAATCCATGCCTTAAGCAGGAAATTGTGCAATTGGCACTAGTGAATTTTTTTTAAGCTATGTGAAAACTTTACAGTAAATACTATATTATACAGGACTTGCATCACTCTTTGTGCTGGCCTCTAGCAGAAGCTAATTGGTCCCCCAAAGCCTTCCTTCAATTAGCACTACATTCCAGGGTGAATAATTTAATATACTGTGTCACCTCTGCATAGCACAGTTTGGCAGAGACCCATTGCTTACTAGCAAGAGTTTTCACTGCCTAGGGCTAGCCAAGTGGCTCAGTTGGTTAAGAGTGTGAGCTCTGAGCAACAGGGTCACCGGTTCGATTCTCATATGGGCCAGTGAGCTATGCCCGAGCTGAGCTGCGTCTGAGCTGCCAACAGGTGGTAGGATGGCTCAGCTGATGAGAGCATGTGCTCCTAACAACAAGGATGCTGTTTCGACTCCCACATGGGATGGTGGGATATGCCCACCAGCAACTAAAATTGAACATGGCACCTTGAGCTGAGTGGCCGCGAGCTGCCAAGGGGCGGCCAGATGGCGACTGGACTTGGAGCTGAGCTAGCTGCGCCCTCCACAACTGAGGTTGAAGGACAACAACTTGGTTGTTCCCCTTCCCCAATTCCCCAATTTAAAAAAAAAGAGTTTTCACTGCCTTTATCTCTGTATCAGTTAGCTATTGCCACAGTAATGCTGCACAACAAAACTACGTGACATAATATAATCACTTATTCTTGCTCTTGTAACTTCAGGTTGATAGAAGTTCGGTGATCTAGTTTAGGCTCAACTGGGTCTACAAGTTGTCCTACATACTTCGCATGTACCGCAGACCAGCAGGCTAGCTAAGGCATATTTTTTTCTCATGGTGATGACAGAAATGCAAGAGGGCATACCATTGCTGCACAAGCGCATCTCAGCCCTTTGCTCACACCACATCCACTAACATCCCACTCACCAAAGCAAATCGCATGGCCAAACCCAGCATAAGTGAGGCAGGCTAGGGTATTCCACCCACAATGGGAGGAATAAGGAAAGGTTTTCTCAATGATAATCCGAACTACCATAATCCCTAATAAGGTCAGACAAGCAACTCTGGGTCCCCTTATTTCTTTCAATGCCTGTGCCTACACAAACTTCTGATTTAAATTTCTATATCAATAGGCTCTAGGGTGAAAAAAACAGAAACCAACGGTCAGAAAATGAGACTATTGAAGGAATGTTGATTTATTAAGAGATGCAACAGGGAGATTGAGGAACTAGGCTCAGAGGCTCCAAAATCAGTACCCGTGCATAAAGCACAGCCCGGGGCCTGTCTGAAGACACAGCTGCCACTGCCTCTGAGCTGTAGGCCTACGCTGCTCGCTATGGGAATGAATCATCAGCTGCACATAAATTTGGAGCCCTTGAAATGTGACTAGTCCAAATGGAGGTGTGTTCTACACCAGATTTTTGAAGTATAAAGGAAATAATTGTAAAATACCTCACCAATTTCTTAAGTTGATTACATGTTGACATTATAATATTTGGGTTAAATAAAATATATTTTCAAAATTAATTTTACCTGTTTCTTCTTACTGTTTTTAAATTAGACTGCCAGAAAGTTTCAAGCGGCCTATGTGGCTCCCGTTACATTTCTATTGGGTAGCGCCACTCTTAACACTGCAGGTGGCGCTCCCTACTCTGCCAGCACTGGGTGCTGGTAACTGCTGCCGGTGCCACCACCAATGTGGTCTCCAGGAGCTGGAAGCTGCTAAAACAGCCCGTACTGGCAGAGAAGAGTCGTCCCTATTCTGTCTTCTTTGCATCCCAAACATAATCTGGGAATGGTCCATCGCTTAGCCGAACCACGATCTCACGCTTATGCCCTAGTTTCAAAAGAGGCTAACAAAGTGAATATGTGGTGTTTTTAGCTTCTATGGAAGAAGACAAACTCTCACCTACAACCAAGACTCAGAAATGGAATTTCCAAAATACAGGCAGAGATTTTGACATTGAGTGCCTGACTAGAAAATGAGAGGTGGGCAAACTGCAGATAGCAAGTAGATATACTGTTAAGAAAATTGCTTTTCACAGAAGCAGAGAAATGATCCAGCAACTAAAGTGGGCAAAAGGGTCTGGAAAATTTTCTTCTCCCTAAGCTAGGAGAAATAATAGCACTTTATAAGTGCATGAAATTGGGCAAGCAACAGAGAAAACATGATTTTATAGAAGAGAGAAGCCAACTGCTGATGTGATGTCCTTAAATATGTGAGCGGGGATGGAAACTGGTGAGCCCATAGAAGGCGCTGGCCTTAGCTAGGAGTGTGGCAAGTTCACCTGTAGTAATGAAAGGCACAGTATGTGGGCACAGGGCAAGCAAGGTGATAGAGGTGGTAGCAGGAGCATGCTGGAAGTGGCCTCTGGTGGCTTTTAAATCCCAGTGAAACGGAAAACAAGGTCTCAGCAGAGAGTGAGGATCGGGGAGGAGGCACTGAGGAGAGAAAATACGGAAAATAGCCTCCAGATAGTGGGTGAGTAGAGAGCTGGAGAGATGCACTATGGTTGTCACAGGCTATTAAGTGTCCACTTACAGTTAATACCAATGAATTCAAAGGGAAGCCAGTCGGCAGGGTGGTGTCTTTCTTCAGCCCTGTTCAGCCACACAGGCATAGATCCTGAAAAACTGACACTTGGCTTTAACCAGAGCTAGAATTAACAAAATGGGGAAATGCTCACAATTTTGTAGAAAACATATGTGATTTTACATCAAGCATGATTATAGAATTTCCATAGGAACAAAACAGACTTAAAGGAAATTTATACATGGATATGGTTTTATAAGCAATTTAAATTCTTACATAACCTCTAATTTTTTTGCAAAAATCAAAGTTCACTCAATCTATCTTAAACAACCTAATACTGGGACTAGCCCATATCGCCAAAGGCAGGAAGTAGGACCAGATCATACAATAAATTTAAATCTAAAGGCAATAAAACAAGACAACAATTCTTTTTGTCCCTTTTCTCACTGAGCACATCATCTCTTGTACTCACCAAGCACAACCATCTTACACTTCCTTCCCTCAATCCCCTGTTTACAGATTAACACGCAGGGTCCCAACATAGCCACTCTTGTCTGAGCCCATAGTGCCAGAGACCACCGCGATCTGACTGAGTCTTTGTCTTTCTCAAATAAAGTCCACAAGAGGCAAGCTCATTGGTCAGCTTGAATCAGCATTCATTGTTTGGTTCCATCTGCTGGAATCAGGAGTGAGAAGTCAGCTGATCAAAACATGGCGGACATACAATCCCTTTCCCAGATAATACATGTTTGTGAATTTAAACATTCAAGTAAAAATGGAAGCATAGAGAGAAAAAGAAAAGGCTCTTTTGGTCTTACCTCTCTCACCCCTGAGTGCCCCCAGTTCCACAGCCCACTGCAGAGGAAAACACAGCTAACAGTTTGGGCTGTACCCTTTCCACTGTTTTTCTAGTTTAGGTTATTTGCTACTTTGTTCTTAAGGCTTTCCTTTTTTGTTTTTAAACTTGCCTTTCTTTCTTTATGCTGATGACTTCCTGACAGCACTCCTAGTAAGTTTTATATACCACTGGTCTTGCATCAAGGCCCTATAAAGACATTTTTAGGAATAAACCCAATGATCTAATCTCTTCAGGTGCTCATATTCCCCTCGGTTTTTTTAAACACAGACATTTTATGGACTGGTGAAGCAATCATTGAGAAACGTACATCTCTGAAGCCATAATCTTTTTATAATTTGTTCTGCCTCACAAACAACCACAGCCAGTCTTCCAAGAGGACAATCCTTTAGAGCAAACCTCTAACACTGCAGTCGCTTATGGCTATCTCAGATAATGGGAGCTGTCCAGTCTCTTCCATTTAGAGAGGATCTGTGGAACCACTAATTGACTTGAAAAGGAGCTCTTCATTAGAAAGTCAGCAGTGAATAATGGAAATAAATGAGCTTACAAAATATATTGGACATTTCTTTCTGAAGGTCAGAAAATATATCAAGCACAATAGCAAATGTGCATTTTTTAAACAGTACATCATATTCTTATAAGACTCTGATGCAAAGCTTACAGTGCTACCATTTCAAAAGAGCTGGTTAAAGATACTTCAACCAAAACCTACTTTGTAGATTTGTCTAAATTTCTGAAATAATAAATAATATGTGACCCAGGAAAGTCTCCAAATATTTCCCCTAAAAAAAAAGAAAATCCCCCCAAATATGTCTTTTGTGGACTTTGTTGTGAGTCGTATTTGTGCAGAGACATCCAACTGGTAGTAGACGATTCCCTTGCATATGGCAAAACTCTACCCCAGTGCCTGTCTTATCTCTGTTTTTCTGCCTCAGGACTTGCTCTGAAAATATAAGATTTTTCAGCCTTATGCAAGACATTCCAAAAACACAGGGGAGTTAACATGCAAAGCGGGGAACCCTCAACCAGTAAGAAATGGAGTCAGTGGACAAATTCCTGAGTCTTCTGCTTTTTGGAGGGATAATTCTGAAGCCCATTCTATACAATTCCTGGGAGGGTCCCCGGTGGTATGAGTACCAGTTGCCCATAGCAAGAACTGCATCAATAATGCAGCCTTGCCCCTTTCCTTAGCTACTGCTAAGGTGCTCGGTCCTTCCGAGCAAGCTAAGGCCACGTTGGGGTGAGGCCCTCACTTCACCCGGCGACTAGCACCGCGCCCGGCAGCGCTCGCCCAGCACTCGTCTGCACCATGGCCTCCGTCTCGGAGCTCGTCTGCATCTACTTGGCCCTCATCCTGCATGACGATGAGGTGACAGTCACAGAGGATAAGATTAATGCCCTCATTAAAGCAGCCGGTGTAAATGTTGAACCTTTCTGACCAGGCTTGTTTGCAAAGGCTCTGGCCAATGTCAACATCGGGAGCCTCATCTGCAATGTAGGGGCTGGTGGACCTGCCCCAGCAGCAGGAGCTGCACCAGCAGGAGGTCCTGCCCCCTCCACCACTGCTGCCCCAGCTAAGAAGAAGAAAGTGGAAGCAAAGAAAGAAGAATCTGAGGAGTCTGATGATGACATGGGCTTTGGTCTTTTTGACTAAACCTCTTGTAACATGTTTAATAAAAAGCTGAACTCTGAAAAAAATAAAAAATAAAAAAAATAATGCAGCCTTTACTGGCTTCCTGGAATCAACTATAAAACAGAGTACCTTTGCCAAAATGTTTGCCTCAGGCTCTGCTTTGGGAGGAAACCAAACATAAGATGTTATATAAAGTGCTTTCAACAGTGCACAGAACATAATATGTAGTTAGTACATGATGCTTCCCTTCCCTGCATCTCTTCATAAATACCATTCATTCTACTGATAAAGCAGTTTTCTACTCCTCATCAAGGACTCATTCTTGGCAAAAACAATGCTCTGATACAACTATCGAATATGGTAGCCGCCAGACACCATGGCTACTGAGGACTTGAAATCTGGCTAGTCCAAATTGAGAAGTGTTGACAGTGTAATATATGCAACAGATTTTGAAAACTTGAAATAAAAAAGGAATGTAAAGTATCTTATTAATAATTTTATATTGATTACTTGAAATAATATTTTAGATATAGTGAATTAAATAAAATGTATTAACATGAATTTCACTTGTGTCTGCTTACTTTTTATAATACAGTTACTAAAAATATGTAATTACATTAGTGACTTATACTTCTATTGGACAGAGCTGCTCTAGAAATTGCGGGAAAGAGCCAGAGTGTAAAAAGAGGGGGGGAGGGAGAGAGGGAATATGTGTAGGTAACTGAGTATATTCAACAAGATGTTTAATTATAAGCCACAGAAACAATATAGACTGATATAAGCAAGAAAGGTTTTATTAAAGAATAAAGGAGGCTCCAAAACCTGATGCAAAAAACTACGCTTGGAGGCTGCACAGTCAGGCAGTGTCTGCAGACTGTTTGCAAAAATGGCTCCATCATTCTCCTTCCTGTATCCTCATTTCTTGACAATGTGACCTTAAACCTCTTCCCATCAAGAAGTGGGGTGCATTTCGTTAACCTTGATTGTGGGCAGGCCTTGGGACTTGCTCTGACCAATAGAAGAGGCAGAAGTGATAGCTGTATCAGCTCTGAACAGGCTTCACAAAGCCATCCTTCTTGGAACCCTGTGGAGCTGTCATGGGAACAAGCCCAGGATGGCCTGCTGGGTGACAGGGACACGGTAGTGCAGTTGTCCCCATAACTTCAGCTGTCAGCCAAACCACAGAAACAGGGCTGACAAGCTGACCAGCAGACGACTACAGACACATCGGGAGCCCAGAGCTGCCCAATTAAACTCAGTCCCAGTCACCAATTCCACAGAATCATGAGATATTGATAAATCGGCTACCAAGTGTTGAAATGGGTTATGTCAAAGATAAATCTGGATACTAGTTAAAATGGTAAAGATAAGGCTCTATTCAGTAATGACCACTGCAATAAGGAAGAGGATTCAACCTGAACTCAACTCAACTTTGGTCTGTGCAGACATGATGGAGTTTTAAAGGGAAATGAGGGAGTAGGAAGCGGAGTGAGCAGAGACTGGGTGTGTTGACTGGTGTTCATCTGGAAGAGAAGCAAACTTCTCGTACCTCTATGGCCAGAGACGCAGTGTAAGAGCAAGGCACTCACCAGCTGGGAGGGAGAGCAGAGCTGGAGTACTTCCCTGAATGTTTGCATTTCAAAGAGATGGCTCTTGGGTCTATCTGTGAGAAGACAGTTCTGGGCAGTGGAAGATCTACTTCTCAAAGTGGGGAGAGAAAAGCTTTCCAAAGGAATTGCTTTAAGAGAGGGTTCAGGGACCTAGCTGTCTGTTACCAGGTTCTGGCTGGAACACACGGTAATTCTGGCAGCCTTGACCTTCCCCTGAGGCATGTTCTGATTCTAATGTAATGCTGGGTATGGGGTCACAAAGGTGTCAAGAGTCATTAGCCAATATTCTTCAGTACAGGGCATTGCAAAGATTTCCAGGCCATTCTTGGGTCAGTTAAAATCCAGAGGACTCCAAAAAGATGCATTGAGTGTTGAAGTTGACCTGATAGCTAAGACAAACTCTAGAGCAGTGGTTCTAAATGGGGAAGGTGGGGAGAGGCAGCTGGGGGGGGGGTGCTCCCTGTGGGACAGCTGGCAATGTCTGGAGATAGTTTTAATTGTCACAACTGAGGGTGGTGCTACTGGCATCCAGTAGGTAGAGGCTGGAGATGCTGCTAAACATCCTATAATGCACACAGTCCCCACAACAAAGAATCATCTGATCAAAACTGTCAATAATGTCAAGGTTGAGAAACCTGCTCTAGAGGTGACTTAGAAGCCTAACCACTTTCAGGAGCCTGGCAGTCTCATAAAGGTGACCTATCAATTTGAATTGTTAATATAAGAAATTTAGCGTTCACAGGATCTTTTATTCTAGGGAGGGCTTGGACAGAACTTGCTGAATTATTACAAAAACATTGTTTTCTCTCAAAGAGCTCTTGATGATAATGATACTCAGGCAAGCTTAGTTCTAGTTATAGTTCAGAGCAAGGAAGACACACATAATCTACTCATCTGTCTATTTTGGATTCTATATGGGCATTTGGATCAGGGGATGGACAGAAAAGGAGGACAGAATGAAGTCTGTAAGAGAGAGAAGCTCAATAGTATCATTTCTGTAATACAGGGAAACAAACCACTAGGACATTGAGTAATATTAGCTTTGAAAAATGTAAACCTCACACTTTAAAATGGTCCTTGTTTTAAGAAATATTTTAACTTCAAATAAAAATAAAAGTCCAGACACTCTTTACTTTACTTTCCTCCTTTAAATGTAGAATTCATTTAATCAATACATTAATACAGCCATCTCCCTTAATTTCAGTTATCAGTTCTTGCATAGTTCTGTACAAAAACACTAACTGGGAACCCACTTATAAGAGTTTAAATGGGAAAAATTATAATGTAGTTATGTCAACAACAAAACAACAATTTCCTAAAGCTCAGGAAAACACCTCTACATAAACAACAAACTATCATGTTAGAATGTAAAATACTTAAAACATTACTTCCCAATAACCGAAAAATTAATATAGCTAATAATCAGTTGTTTATACTGCAATATATGAAACATCTCCTCTCTGAAGACTCAAGAGCTTTTCAAAATATCAACATGTGACTCTGATGTTGTGGCTGAAATAACTCAAAAACTCTCCCATAAATTATTTTATTGAACATATTTTGCTGATTTTTCATTTCACTAATAACTAATGGTGTTGCGTACTTTCTTGTGTACTTATTGGGTATTTGTATACCTTCCTTTGTTACATGCCTGTTCAAGTATTTCAGCTATTTCTTTTATTCAATTGTGTGTATTTTTATTACTGAGATGTAAGAGCTGCTTATACGTATTTTCTGGGTACAAATCCTTTGTCAAATATGTGCATTGTGAATAATTTCCCCCAGTGTGTAGTTTGCTTTGCTTTTCATTTTTTTAACAGTGTCTTTCAAAGCACAGTAGCTTTTAATTTTGATGAATCCAATTATTCAGTTGTTTCTTTTATCATGAGTGATTGCTTTATCCTGTTTAAGAAAATTTTACCTACTGAGCAAGGATATTCCAGTGTTTCTTTTTTCCAGGAGCTTTACATACACCAGAATGGCTAAAAATAAAGGTTGACAAGACCTAATGCAAGCAAGGATGTGGGGCAACCATCTCTCTCACAAGTTGCTGCTGAGAGTGCAAGATGGTACAAGCATTTTGGAAAACTGCTTGGTAGGTTCTTAAGATATTGAACGTGCACCTACTCGATGACCCAGCAATTCTACTGTAGGTATTTACTCAAGAGAAGTGAAAACATGTCCACCAAAAGCTTCTACAAAAATGCTTATGGCAGCCATATTCCTAATAGCTTAAAACGGAAAACCACACAATCGTCCAACAACAGGTAGTAGATAAACAAATTGTAGTATATTCCCTACAATGGTAAATGAACTACTGCTGGATACAGTAGCATAGAGGAATCACAAAAACATGATAAGCAAAAGAAGTCACACACAAAAGAGCACATAGTTTATGATTTCATTGATACAGAGTTCAAGACAGGTAAAACCAATTGATATTGATAGACATGGGGAACAGTTGCCTTGGGGTGGAAGGAAAGAAAAGGAGATTGATCATGAAGGGGTGCAATTGTATCTTGACAATGGTGTGGATTACAATGGGTGTATTACTTGGTCATTGACGTCTACACCTAAAATGTGTACATGTCACCACATGTAAATTATACCTCAAAAAATATACATCATATTGCATCTTAGACATGTTTAAGTATAAGCTTGTCCTAAATGTACACTTTATGACATTTGGGTATTTAAAGTCATAGGCATGCTCCTGGAAAAATGTGAAAGTAGAAGAAATTCTGTTGGGGTGTGCCTGTATTTCCTGCATGCCTGGAAAGATCTGTGCTCCTCTGTGCCCTTTCAGATGTAAATAGAGAGTCAGATTATGTGCTGCAGGCTGTTTCACTCTGGATTACAACATTTAGCTCAGTGGGAATTCCCAACAGTGGGGCTGTGTTCTCCACTATGTGTGATCTGTACCGTTGGGTAAGAGCCAAGAGTAATTCTATCTCTTCCTATAGTTATAAAGACAAACTATAGCATGACAGAACTTTATTTATAAAATAAAGAGGTTGGAAAATATTTTTGTTAGCTATAAAACTAAACTTAGCCCACTCCATCTTCTCAAGGGCCAGAGAAAGTGAATCACTTGATGAGTGATATCTACAGCAAAGCCTCCGACCTAGCCTTAATAGGACAAAAGGGGCTGCGTAACTGTGGGTAAGGCATTAACAAAACCTTTTGTCCTTTATGAACAGATTTTATAGCAGTGTTTCCCTGGAAACCAGAAAAAGGCAGAATGGAAGTGGTGCTACTAGGTAATATTTCTTACGATAAAAAATGACAAATTGCATCTGGCAGGAGAGAAACTGTATATGAATGATAAATACCTGTGGGAAATGACAACTTTGGGCTCCCTGAGTGTGATGACTCTCACAAGGTGGCAGGCCCCTCCCAGGGATTGGAATTTCTGCCTCAAACGTTATGTAGAGATATTGGTTCCTATTGGAGACACGGGGCTTTCAAGCCAAGATGAACTCACTACATGCATGAGTCTCATCTCCTTGCACCTGAACTGTCACCTTGGAAACCAGATATTAGTCCCTTGATTGGTGTGAGGACTGATGCAAGAAGTCTACTGAAGAGGGATGCCCAATGCTGCCCTTCTAGCTAGCTGCATTTCCTGCCCTATCTTCCTCTAATTGAATCTGATGACAAGTGTGCCCCCATGGAAGTCTTATGAGTCAGAAATTTTAGACACTGTGCATTGCAATAACTGAGTACACAATACAAGATACCATACATGGAATGGTAGTGAATAAATGTGTCTTTTGTGATTGCTCTCGGAATTATTCTCATCTCTGTCCTATGGATAAGTCACTCTTCAATGCCACAGTATAAAATGGAGAGGGCATCTGCTCCTATACAATAGTAGGAATATCAAGAACATAAAATAATACAGGAATTACTTTGACCTCCTTAGAAGAAAGGCATAAAAATTGATATATGCTTTAGTTACAGACAAAGTTGCTAGCTTTAGCTCCTCTGACGTTTTTGATAATCTAATTTTGGTATTCCTCATGGATACATTCATAAATGTTTCCTCTTTTTAAAAATAATAAGTGCACATGTAACAAAAACGAAAATTGCAATCTCTTTTACTTCTGGTTAACTGCACCTGGGCATTAATTATCACAAACCAAAATAAAACTAAGGGAACAGTCAAATACCATTAGAGAAGCTGGTGACCACAGAGTAGACAGGAACAAAGAATGGAAACCCCCAAATCATTCTAAAGCAGAGAGAAAAACATTAAGACTACTTAGACTTAAAGGCACTTGACACGAACTTTAAATAGATAAAGCAAACTAAGAGTAGTTCCTGAACAGTTTTCATGGACATATAAATTAATCTACCTGTTAGGTCTGTCAGAAATCAGTGTACTAACCTGAGTCACTATCTTGAGTTTGCTATATAAACTTTTTTCCTATATAAACTTCTAATGAGCCTAATGTTAAAAGTAAGCCAGTGAACTTAATATTCTATGATGTACCTTAGAGAGATTAAGACTTATCCTGAGCATACATGCACTAGTCATGTGAAGTTTAATTGTGAAAAAGAGCTGGATACAGTCAACTTCCCTTCCTGAGTTCTAGGTATAAATCCCACACTCTCATTTGGCAGCTACCATGACCATTTGCACATATTGAATGGCTTTGCAAAAGAAAAAAAAAAAAGGGGGCCGGCCAAGTGGTTCAGTTGGTAAGAGCACGAGCTCTGAACAACAGGGCTGCCGGTTCGACTCCCAAATGTGCCAGTGAGCTGCGCCCTCTACAGCTAAGATTGTGAACAATAGGTTGACCTGGAGCTGGGCTGCCATGAGTGGCCGGTGACAGCATAGGCTGCAGTGGGCTGCCGTGAGCTACCTTGAGTGGCTGGCAGCTGCTGTGAGCCGCTGTGAGTCGCCGAGAGCGACCGTCCAATGGCCGGCGACTGATCAGCCTCAGCCAGGAAGAGCACAGTGATCACAATACCAACATGGGCCAGTGAAGCAGCATCCTCAACAACTAGACTGAAGAACAAAAGGACAAACAACAACAACAAAAAAAAACACCTCAATATACCAATGACTACATAGCTAGTTTTGGATGATAAAACTGCAGGGCTTTTTGGCTTTTGTATTTTTAAGACAAAAAAAACCTATAGTTTTCCAGATGATCAAGCTGAAATACTTAACAATCTACAATTCTAATTTTTTTTTCTAGGCATCTATACAAATTTTACCAATAGCCTGTAGCAGCATACTTAAGCTACCACAAGTTTATCAACACATTCTAACCACAGTCAATTCCATCTTACTAGGTGTGTAAGAAGGATCTATAAGTGGAAGAGAAAGGGGCAAATGACCCCACGGATTCCTGAACCCTATAATCTTCTTCACCAATGAGTTCATGTCTGACCAGATGGGAAATAAATAATATGGCCAAAATTGCCTACATTACTGCCACTCCTTCTGTGGCAAGAGAAAAGCTCCCCTCCCCGCCCCCGTCAAGTGGTAACTGGGAATATAATCCATGTGGGCCTTTGCAGAGATGGTATGATAGGCTCCTTCTATCCATCTTGGTCTGCCGAGAAGACCAACCAATTCTACTAGTTACATTGAATTTGATTGCTAATAAACACTTGCTCTGTGATAACAGTGTGCTAGATACATAGCTGTGATTATTTATTTATACCCCTATTATCAATTCCTTGAGGATATGCATGAACTGTATCTTATTAATCTTCTAAGTTTTGCATATAGCCTGGTATATAATAAACTTAATAAATGAATGAGTGGACAAATGGTTCAATGAGTAGTAGAATGGTCACTAATTAGTTTCCACAGCTACTAAAGATACGCCTACTCTATCAGGATGTTTTCAGCAGCAATCAGCAAGTAACAGAAAAGTAGACCAAAAATGGATTAAATGAAGCAGATATTTATTATCTCATTTAGAAAGGAAGTGATTCCAAGGTAGGTATAGTGATTCAATTATGTCATGTCCGTCCACCTTCTTTCGACCTTTCCACTCTTCCAGCCTCAGCATGTTACTGATGTCTGTCTTCATGGTCACAAGATGGCTGCTAATGCTTCAACATCACAAGAATAAAGAACAGTCAAAGCAGAAAGGAAAAGAGTGAGCAGAAAAACAATTTTTTTCCGTGTAGGTTCTCCATTCTACCACACCTTTACTTACCTCTCACTGGCCAAGACTGCATCATTTGTCCATTACTAGACTAGACAGAGGAGAATAGAATTTCCGTAACTGGCATAGTCCTATAGCAAGAGAATAGAGATACATCCCTGCCCTACTCTACCAAATGAACAAAATGGGGATTCTGTTCACACGGAAGGGGAAGAAATGACTATAATTCACAGTTATTTGCACACCTCACTAACAGCATGATATACAGATCCTGAAAATTCAGAACACTCTCAAATCATTGATGCAAACAGCCAACAAATATTTGTTGAGCCACTACTATGTGGCAGGCATTATACTCCATCTCTGATAGATTAGAGAATAAAATATGACTTCCAAACCTCATGAAATTTACATTCTAGAGGATGAAAACAGACAATAAAAAATAAGTATGATAAATAAGATATATATCATACATACACATTTCATATATATGAAAATGATAAGTGTTTTTTGTTTTGTTTTTTAAACAGCAAGGTAAGGTGGGACTGGGTGGAAGCTTTAAATAGGGTGACCAGGGAACTCCTGACAAAGTGACAATGATTTGAAGGTGAAAAAGCCTAAGATCAAGGCCTCCTGGTCTGGAAAACTGACTGATTCTGTATGATACCAAATGGCAGAAGCTTAGACTGTTGCCTTCCTAGCCCAGCCGAATTTTTCAGATGGCCTCAAGATAACTGCCATTAAAATGAAAGAATACATCAGCAAAAGAACAAGAAAGCAAAAACTGAAATACTATGTTGAATACATTCAGAAAAAATTTTGGTTGTGCTTACTGATACACTAGAAGTAAATAAATTAGGAGCTTACTAAGATTAAGAAAACAGTGTTGATAAAAAAATCAGGGCCGGCTGAGTGGTGCATTGGTTAAGAGTTGGCTTGGGAGCGCGAGCTCTGAGCAGCAGGGCTCCAGTTCAGATCCCACATGAGGGCCAGTGATGCTGTGCCCTCTACAGCTAAGATGGTGAACAACAGCTTTACTTGGAGTTGGGCTGCCGTGAGTCGCCAGCAACAGCGTAGGCTGCAGTGGGCTCCCATAAGCTACCGTGAGTGGCCAGCAGCCAGCGTGAGCAGCCAGCAGCCAGCATAAGCAGCCATGAGCCGCAGTGAATGGCCATCCAATGGCCAGCGAGCGACTGCCTCACCCAGGAGGAGCGCAATGATAATACCAACATGGGCCAGTGAAGCAATGTCCTCCACAACTAGACTGAAGAACAAAAGGACAGCAACTTGTCTGTTACCCTTCCCCAATTCCCCAATACTGTTCCCCTCCCCCAATTCCCCCAATAAAATTTTTAAAAAAAATTTTTTTTAATTATGAACCTAACAACCAAAGAGCCATGTGACTCTTTGAGCCTTAAAACAACCTATAAGCCTACAAACAGCTGCAAAATATATGCAGCTCCCAAAGGGAACATATTTCTAAAACCTATTTCAGATGTGACCAAGAATAATAGACAAGGGATGTTCTTTCATGGAGCAGAGCATGGGCCACAGAGAGCAATAGACAAGAATTCCCTACCAGAGAGCAGAAACAGGGTCCAACGGAGAAACTTCCTCCACTGCCAGATCTGAGGTCTTTGAGATTCCTGCCCACCTGGTTCCATCAGTGCTATGGACCAGTGACTGTTGTTTCCCATTCTTCTCTTTTCTGAATAAGAGTTTTTAGTTATCTGATCCACCCTGATCCACCTGAGCCACATTTGACGCTGAGTGAAAAAACTGAACATCACCCAGGAATGGTGGGATTTCAGCTAGATAAGCAACAGGGTAGAACTTTGAGTAGTCTCCCCTAGGGAAATGGGTGAGTGTGCTCCACGTCTTGCTTGGAGAAAGGATGAGTGTGAGAAGGATACACACAGAAACTGGGCAGCCGGAGTTGCAGGCTGTTGCAGAAGAGACAATGAGCAGCCCACCAATACTCATCCACCCCTTATTCCTGGACACAAAGTTAGGTTACATTTCCCAGTCTCCCATGTAGACTGATGTAACCATATGACTAAATTGTCATCAATGATGTATGAGTAGATGCGATATGTGCCTGCCTCTGCAGGCCTTAAAAGAAGTGTGCCTCCTCCACACTGTTCCTCTTTCCACCGGCTGAAACCTAGATATGGTGAACAAGCCTTGACCTGATGACAAGATCCTAGAGGAAGAAAGAGTCACAGGATGGAATAACCTTGGGTCCCTGAATCACCATGTGGAAGAGAGCTGCTACCAACCTGGAGTACCCTCAACTACTGGGTTGTTGGAAAAGCCATGATGCATTTTGTCTATGTATTTCAAAGGACATTTATTTATATAAAGGACAAAGATCAATCAATGATATATGCCTGTTTTGTTCGATAACCTTTTGCCATCTTTCAATGAGCTTCATAATTCCTCATTCATAGAAGGATCTGTCTTTATTTGCAAAAAACTGAACAAGGTGCTGATTTACAGTCTCATCTGAATTGAACATTATACCATGCAAGGAGTTTTGAAGAGAGCGAAACAAGTGGAAGTCTGACGGCACAAGGTCAGCCAAGTAAGGTGGGTGTGAAAACACATCCCATTCAAGCGCCAATCATTTTTGACTGGTGATCAAACTTGTGTGTGGTCTCGCGTTGTCGCAATGGAACACAACTCCTTTACAATTAACAAGCTCTGGATATTTCTGGATGATGGATTTATTCACATTGTCCAATTGCTGACAGTACACATTTGAATTGATTGTTTGGTTCCTTGGTAGGAGCTCAAAAACCACGACACCTTTAAAATTCCACCACACTAAGAGCATAACCTTCCTCGGATGAATGTCTGCTTTTGATGTCGTTTGAGGCAAATCATCACGTTGAGACCAAGACTGTTTGCACACTACATTGTTGTAAACAATCCACTTCTCATCACCAGTTATCAGTCACTTCACAAAAGGATTGTTTTCCTCACATTTAATGAGCATATTGCAGATGTTTATGCGCACCATCAAATGAACTTCTTTGAGTTCATGCGGAACCCAAATATCGAGCTTGCTTACATATCCCAGCTTCTTCAGGGGGTCGTGAACGCTTGAATGATGGATGTTCAATGTTCCTGCGATCTCCCGTGTCATGTAATGTGGATTTGACTTGATCAATGCCTTTATTTTGTCGTCATCAACCTCGGTGGGCCTCCCTGACCGAGGAGTGTCGTTAAGATCAAAATCACCAGCACAGAATTTTGTGAAGCATCATTGGCACTGACGTTTTTGTAGAGCATTGTCACTGTAAGTAAACTTTACGCAACTTTTCATAAGCTTGAGTCGCGTTCTTCCCTTTATGGAAGTAAAACAGCAAAATATGGCAAAAGTGCACAGCTTGGTCTTCCATCTTCGACTTGTAAAATCTCCAAAACTCAACCAAATCGCTCAATTTTTTTTAAAATGAAGCTAGAACTGTCAACTGTCAAATGACATAGCAATAACATAGATGCGAATGACTCTAGTACTTCCAAAAATGAACTAGTGCCATCT
>NW_017731650.1:1521381-1529512 GCF_001890085.2 Hipposideros armiger | reverse complement strand
GGAACATAAACATTCAGTGTATTGCTGCTTTCTTTCAAAATAGCTAAAATTTTTAAAGTTTTGAAACCATTATTTTCCAGTTATTTCGAAAAATAGAAAAACTATGGTGGAGCCCCTCATTTCCTACAGATTATAGATAAATGAATCATTACAATGCTGAACATGAAAGATTTAGCAGAATTAGAAAAAGGACAGAAAAATATTATTTGTCAACGTGGTACTTAGACATCTTTATAGTGCTACAGCAATTAGAATGCAAATATATTTCAATGTCATTAAAAATTCCATTTCAAAAGAAAGTGCTTAGTGTCTGTCTCTTGCACTGAGTGGTAAATTTCTCAAGAAAATGGACTCCATTTTGTTCCTTACTGTATAATTCCTGGCACAGTGTCTCACATATAATAAGCATTGAATTTGTTGAATGAATGAATGAATGATTGAAGGAATGAAAAAGTGTTTAAATCCTTAAATTAGTTTTCACTTTTGTAGAAAAGTAACATGTTTAGTAGAAATTAAAAATGAAGTTGTATTCTTTTTTACTTACCTTTAATTCTATCATCACCCATCAACAAACCTTCCTAAGTTACAAAAAATTCTGAAAATTTAAAATGTAAAATCCTGAAATTTTTAATTCTATTTCTAATTCAATGGGTACATGAACAGTTAACTCAGAAATGTCTAGATTTCAATCTCTACCTTCAGTATTCCACACCTAGACCTCTGATATTTATACAATGAAATATAAAAATAAACCTCTGATAAAATATTATGAAACAGACTCTTTTCTAGCTTCAGACATCAATCCTAAACTTTCCTTTTATCACCTGAATTGAACAGTAGGAATTGTGCACATTACTAAAGACTAGATTTGGTCCACAGTGGAAAAAAATCAATAGCTTGATAGTTAATTCCCAAACTCCTCCCAGCAATGCCAAGAGTGAATTTATCCACAGACTGGAAATGGGTTTAGTTTGCTCTGGTTTTACAACAGGACAATGGATCAGCAGACAGCTTATCTATAATGTCAGCATCACTGAAACGACAGGTGGTAAATCCCTTTAATGCAAATGTTTGTATCCCATACTTTCAAAAGGATGCTTGTCTAAGCTTAAAAGGAGTCATCATTTTAAGAGAGACATTTTCTTTAGAGTTAAGGATGTCAATAGCTCAGCATGAGACTCTGTCTAGACTCCTATAAGAATTAAGCTCTAGTTTTGTTCAAATACAGAACATATTTTAATAACAACCAAAACATTTCACAGTTTTGGAAGGAATGAGTACCTTACCAAGCAGGTTAAAAGGACACGGTACCTGTTGTTTAGGAAGGAACAGGTAAAACCTTGATGTGGATTAGCCTAAAGAAAAATAATCAGGCATAAATCAAGGGTAAAGGGGATGATTATTGGATATTTCACTTTACGCAATTTTAAGGAAAACAGCTGTTTTAATAAGTGAAGTTTAAATTTCTCCTGGATCCCAGAATTCAGACCACATTTATAAATGTATAATTCAGCTATTGCTTGGTTTAAATGGGCTTGGTGGGCTAGGCTAAGAAATGTTATCATTTTTACTCTTTTTTACTGAGAAAATATTTTCCAATTTATGTATCTAACAAGTCAATGAATTTTTTAAATACAACATGATTTTACATTGGAGTTATTTATGCAGTGGTTTCTTTACAATTGTACATAAAATGTTTTTCTATAAAATTGAGTTGAAGTATAAAATACTACTTTATGCCCTAATAAACATATTAGTACTTACCAAAAAAAAAAGAATTAGACTTTTAGAAAACGGATCCACAAAACTGAAATAAGCCTGCTACATTGTTCAATTTGTTCACAAAGTAAAAACAATTCTAAAACAAATAGTTAATTTCTGCTTTCTTGCTTTACTAAAAATGGAAATTGGTTTAAATAGGTATTTTAACCTCAAATTTATTCTTTAAGCCAGCATTAAATCTAATATTGAAAAGTTAGGCCTTTTGAGTTTCTTTTGCTCAGCCAGCTCCAAACACTTTAGAATGTACTTTCTCTTCTAATAATGGCCCTTGAGCCATTCTCTACTGCTCGGCCCGCTTCTGCTTCTTTGAAATGTATTTTTTCTTCTAATAGACTGTCCTTTTCTGCAACTTTAAAAAAGAAAAGAAAAGTTAGTCTTCAGTGTTTATTGACCAATTTTAATTTTTAATGTGTGGTTCATTTACTCACACATTCATTCAAGAAATATTTATTGAGTACTGTGCAGAGATCGCTTGTTGCCTGTTCCAATACCCATGCTCCCTCTTCTAGAAGCCCTGATTTTTAGCTGGGCACATGAATCCTGTAATAAAGACCTGATCCAAGTCTCCCTTTCAGCTCAGCTCTTTCCACTGCAAGGGCGGGGGGAAACCAGAAATGTTATGTAGCAGCTCCTGAGAAATGTCCTCAAAAACCAGCTGGCCTATATTCTTTGCCTGTCTTCTCATCCTCCTCCACCTCAGTTTTCAGAACATGGTTCCTTCTAATGAAAATTCCTATCTCTTGCCAAAAAAAAAAAAATAAGACCCACATCCTAGGGATGACAGAGCAGAAAGCCAGAAGCAGCAGGCATGCCTGAGGCCTCTGTGGACCAGACCACCATACCTACCCTAAACTTCCCACCTCTGGACATTAATGGAAAAGAAAAAAATAAAGTCCTATCAAAGTCACTGTTATTTGGGGGTTTTATAATACCTGCAGTGAAACCTAGTCCTAACTGATACGAGCATAGTTTGTAAGATGTTATGTGTTGAACTAAATACAAGATGAGTAAGGCAGAGTTCCTGCATACAACCAGGTTAAAACTTAGCAAGAATACTGAAGTATAAAGGGCACCAGAGTGGATTATGATACTTTTATGATGTTTTCAAACCAACTCCCTTCTTCTGGTAACAACCACCATTTTCCTTTGGAGAAACTCTTCTCTCATATCATGAGGTCAAATTTTAAACCCCGTAGCTCCATTCCTGAGCCATCTTCAGTTATTTGGGGACGTGATGGGGTGAGGTGAAAATGTAATGCAAGCCTGGCCAATTGAAGTAGTAGCCATTGTGATTCAAGAATGAACATATGGGCCCGTCCTTGTCACCCAAGCCAGGACACCATGCCACAAGAAGAGTGACCTCATCCCCCGTTTTCACAATGGAGGACTCGGGCAAGACCTTCAGCTCTGAGGAAGAAGAAGCTAACTACTGGAAAGATCTGGCTACGACCTACAAGCAAAGGGCAGAGAATACACAAGAGGAGCTCCGAGAATTCCAGGAGGGAAGCCGAGAATATGAAACTGAATTGGAGACACAGCTGCAGCAGACTGAAACCAGGAACAGGGACCTCCTGTTAGAAAATCACTGCCTTCACATGGAGCTAGAAACCATCAAGGAAAAGTCTGAGATGCAGCATTCAGAAGGCTACCAGCAGATCTCTGCCTTGGAGGATGACCTTGCCCAGACAAAGGCAATTAAAGATCAGCTGCAGAAATACATCCGAGAGCTGGAGCAAGCAAATGATGACTTGGAAAGAGCAAAACGGGCCACAATCATGTCTCTGGAAGACTGAGCAGCGCTTAAATCAAGCCATTGAGAGAAATGCCTTCCTGGAGAGTGAGATGGACAAGAAGGAAAATCTCCTAGAATCTGTTCAGCATCTGAAGGATGAAGCCAGAGGTCAGGAGACTTGGGCTTTGTTCCGTGTGTCTGCACCAGCATTGTCCCCTCTCAAAACCTGAAAACATTGCCTGGCATTACCTTTGCCGAAAATCTGTACCCTACTTGGTGTACAGGCTGTGGGACCACACCAGGCAGGCTCTGGCCTTGGTCCCCACCCTGCGCTAAGAACTGTCAGATGTCCTGCCCGGAAAGACCCTTTGTGGGTATTTAAACCCATAACTGGCTTTATGCTCAGAAGGACCACAAGACTTTAATGGGGAGAAAATCCCTGTTGATGGAGTTGCCAGCTAGCCTACTATTTTGGGGACTTGATGGCAGCTGATACATGTGGCTTAGAACTCTGAAACCGTATCAGCATTTACTGAGGTAGTTGTTCCTACATGTCCATCAGTGAGGAAGTAGTTAAATAAATTACATAGATTTATTTTGTGGAATGTTAAACGGTTGTTAAAATGGAGAAGACACACGTATAAAAGTAGTTGTAGAGTTTTCTTGGGAAAGCATATTTTCACTTAGTATTCTACACACCTTATCACATTGGAGTGTTGTTGAAACAATAAAAGCATTAGAGTATCACTAAAAAAAAATGAACATATGAATTAAACATGGCCATTTAGAATCCAGCTGTATTAACAGATCACTGCAAGATACATAATAAAATAACCCACAATGCAGTGCTTACAACAATGAACATCTATCATGGGACTATAGGTCAGCTGGGCCTACCCAGCTTTCGGCTGCAGAGTGAGCCCAGGTCTGCTGCACACTTCTCAACCTCCTTGGACCAGCAACTATCTTGGTCACGTTCTTGTAACATATGGCAGAGGCACAAGAAGCCACGCTACACCACACAAGCATATTTAAGGTCTCTGCTCAAGTCATGTTCACTAATATTTCATTGGGGTGGGAAAAGATATTTTGCCCACTTAGTGAACTATAAAAGGCCACATGACACAAGGAGGGTATGATGAAGTAGAAATAATAATGCAGTTGATTATGCACACATCTTGAGTGACAGGGTCATGGTATTAGAAGACTCCAAGCCTGGGGCTACATGTGCCAATCTTCCAGGCTAAATGGATGAAGCACATGTCCAATAGCAATGAATGAGATAATACATGAAGAGAAGGAAAGAGAGCAGAGGAAGAGATGGATGGATAGACATACTAAGCATACCGAATCCTCTACTTTAAAACGGGACCGTGCCAAAAAAAATTACCAAAAACATTACTTACAAGAGTTGTGGGGATCCAGAAAAGTAAGAAGATTAGAGAAATTCTCGTAGCAGACATTCACTGGAAAGATGAGTAAAGATCATTTTCACCAGAGCAGATATAACAGTGAATTTCAGGAAAGACAATGATGGAAACACTCTAGCAGCCACCTAACGTCTGGTCCTTGCCTTCTGTCACAGAGGCTGAAAAACTAAATACATTCCTAGAACCGTTGTTGTCATGTACATTCTGGTAATCAGATACGAGTATCAGCAGAAAATCTGCTGTGGTCTCTCAGGAAAGCTCTTCCTTCCTCGCAAAAACGAAAGAGGCAGCGTCCGCTCCCACTCCTCCCTACCGCTCCCATCTCTGTGTTCTTGCCTGAAAGGAAGTATGTTGCCCAACTGTAGGGCAGCCATTCTGCACTCTTGAGAGGAAAGCCAGAGTCTTGACAACAATGAGCCAGTGAGCCACTGCAAGCAGTTGGCGCCTCTGATCTTCTCCAGGGAAACAAATAAATCCTTACTTGGTTCAGACTCTGTTAATCAGGCTTTCTGTTACTTGCATCTGAAAGGATTCTTAGCTGATTTAAGCCTCAAATCAAGGTAATGTCTGCTTTAGGTCAAGAACCAATTATATGGCAAATTAAGGAATCTCTGTATACCACCTTACAGTTTATAACACATTTTTGCATTTCGCTTAATTACTAGATCAGAAAGGATTGCAGTTAAACATAAAATCCTTGACTATCCAATTAAACAGTTAGGCTTTATCAAATGAGAGCATAACCTGGAAAGCCCATTGTAATGGTCTAGATGTAAATAGATTTATGTATTACTGTTATGAGAAAGGCAAGAAGCCGTGACAAGTTTTTGAGAAGGGGATTTCATCTATGTTTATTTCAGAATGGACTTTGAAGGATGGACTGAAAAAACTAGATTGGAAGCAAAGACATCTCTGTAAAGAAGCTCTTACTTGGTGAACAAAGGATCCACTGACAAAATAAGAAGAGATTTCTAACCAGGATGTACTAGAATATGCTAAAAGTTAGAAAACTGGGCAAAATATATGAAATATCTATTTTTAGACACTGGAACACAGGCAAAGCAAAAATATGATCCCAATTAGAAAGGAAACAAATGAGGTGAGTCCTACAATTGCCCTGGTTTTATGCCTGGAGGTACTTTTCAGACCTGGTCCACACAGGGAGATCCATGCAAAGCTGGGCTGAGAAGACAAAGATTGAGTTTGGGGAGCATGAGATGTCTAGCATTTGCAATAAGGCATGCTAGATAGGAAGAACTACATAGAAAGAATTTCTAAATACTCTTTAAGTCTTCCCCTGATTGCTTAGCTGTGCATGTGTAGGGTGATGCCCAAGAGGCTAGGCACAAATTAACTACCAGTGGGAAAAAATTACTGGTGAACTACAATCTGAACAACTGCTGGAATTCACAGGGAGTCATTTGAGTTTTAACCAACTAGAATATAGAAACTTCATGAAAGACCTGTGATATACAATAAAAAGCCTAAGCTACTTCTTAAGGAGGGGACAAGAGACTCCTTAAGGTCAGTCTTGAACCTCACAAACAAAGTTTAAGAATGAGCCTCAAAAGGATCAAGTTTATCAGCTACTAGAGTAACAACAGCCTCCCAAAATAAAGCCCAAGATTCTTTAAATATCCAGGCTTTCAATGAATTAGTTTTATAATGCTGCCATAACAAATTAACATAAATTTAATGGCTTAAAAAAATACTCATTTATAACCTCTGGATCAGAAGTCCAGGCACAGCATGATTCAGTTGAATCCTCTATTTAGAATCTCACAAGGCTGAAGTCAAGGTGTTGACAGGATATCGGAATGAACTTCCAAACCCATTTGGTTTGTTGACTGAATTTAGTTCCCTGAAGTTTAAGGACTGAAGTTCCCATTTCCTTGCTGGCTGTCAGTTGGGGTCTATCTTTGCTCCTAGAGCAATGGCGGCTCAAGTCCCTCACATGCTTCCAATCACCTTGACTTCCCCTCCTGCTGCATCCCTCTGACTTTAGTTGGAGAAATTTCTTTGCATTTAAAGGTTCATGTAATTAGACTGGACTCACCCCAACAATCTAGGATAATCTCCCTATCGCAAAATCCATACTTTTAATTATATCTGCAAAGTCTCTTTTGTCATGTTATGTGCATATTCACGGGATGCAGGGATAAGGGTGTGAACATCTTTAGAGAGCTATTCTGCCTACCACATGCAAGAATGTCACATTTACAACATCCAGCATCCAATCAAAGCATATCGGATAAGGAGCAGGAAAGCACGACTCATATACAGGAGGGGGAAAGAATCTGTTAATAGAAACAGGCAGAAATGACAGAGATGAAGAAATTAGCAGATAAGGATTTTAAAGTAGCTATTATAAATATATCAAATGTTTTAAAGAAAAATATGAAGACACTAAGGAAACAAATGAAAACTATCAAAGAGAACTAAATGGAATTTCTTTTGTTGACAATGCATTATCTAAAATAAAATTTTCACTGAACAAGCATAAGAACAGTTTAAACACTGCAGAAGAAAAGATCAGTAAATTTTAAGATTTATCAATAGAAACTGTAAAAACTGAAATACAGAAAGAAAAATAAAATAAACAGAGCCTCAGCAATCTCTGAGATATCAACCAATCTAACATATATGTAATTGCAATCCCAGATGAGGAAAGATTAAACAAATTTATTTCTATATTTAATGAAAAATATCAACCTCATATTCAAGAAGCTAAACAAGCCCCATGCAGGATAAACAAGAAAACCAACCAAGACACATCATAATCAAATTTGCTAAGACAACAATTAAGATAAATTTTAAAGTAGACTTGGGGGGAAAGACACATTATATACAAGGGGAAGGTTAAGAAATACAGTTGACCCTTGAACAACAACACAGGTCTGAACTGTGTGGGTCTACTTATAAGGTATTTTTTTCAATAAATATACAGTCATCCCTCTGTATTTACAGGTTGTGAATCAGTGGATTCAACCAACCGTGGACTGAAGACAGTGTTTTCAATCCTCAATTGGGAATCCGCAGATATGGAGAGCTGACTACAGTGTCTTCAGGGTCATGGCACTAGAGGCAAGTAGTCTTGGAACCAATCCTGCCCCCCACCCACCCCTCCAGATACCGAGAGACAACTATGTTTTGAGAGGATCAAAAGTTATGTGTGGATTTTTTTTTT
>NW_017731650.1:1516092-1519431 GCF_001890085.2 Hipposideros armiger | reverse complement strand
CTGTTCCCCTTCCCCCAATAACCCAGCACTGTTCCCATCCCCCCAATTCCCCAATAAAAATCTTAAAAAAAAAAAAAGTAAATATACACTTACCATATGACTGAGCAATTCCACTCCTGGGTATTCACCTACAAAAAAGAAAATGTAAGTACACAAAAAGACCTAATAAATATCCATAACAGCTTAAGGATAACAGTCCCCAAACCAGAAACAACTCAAATTTGGAATATTATTCAGCAATAAAAAGGAACTACCATTACAAAACATCAATGTGAAACTCAAAAACATGCTGAATGAGAGTAGCCAATCACAAAAGAATACATATCATTTAATTCTGACTATATGAAGTTCTAGAACAGGTAAAACTTGCTTTAGTGATATAAATTAAATCAGAGGTTGGGGGGGCTTGACTAGGAAGAGGCATAAGGGAATTTCAAGGTTGTGGAAATGTTCTATATCTTTTTCGTGGCTGTGGTTACACAAGTATATACATTTCTCAAAACTCGTGGACTGTACATTTAAAATGGGAAAATTTTATTTCTGTACATTATACCTCAATATGTTGACTTAAAAAAAACAAGAGAGGAGAGTTTAAGGAGAGCTAACAGGGTTAAACAACACAGAAAGAGAGAGAACTCTGAGAATTGAAAAGAACTTGTTTTGCTACAAGGATATTGTTAGGGATTTCAGGAAGCACTTTTACTGAAAAGATGAGTAAAATCAGGATGCAAGGCATTTTAGTCATATTTACCTGGAATGAAAAATTAAATAGAAAACATATAAACTTTCCTATTTCAGTTAGTGCTTCTCATCTTTTGATGTGCATAAGTAATCACTTGAGGTCTTGTTAAAACGCAGGTTCTGATTCAGGAAGTCTTGGATGAGACTTGATATTCTACATTTCTAACAAGATACCAGGAGATGTGGTTGTTGGTAGTTCATCCACTACACTTTAAGCAGCAAGAACACAGACAGATCGCTTTTCTGAGGCATTGATGGTTTATACCTAGTGCCAGTTTGACCTAGAAGTTCTCAAAAATCTATGGACTCCATTAGTTACATGTAGATTGACAACTCAAGCCCGCTTTCTATTTGTGACTATAACCAGTACAGGTGCTTATGATGCTCTGGAAAATAGCAGTGCTGATTTTACATCAGCAGCTGTAGGTTCAAGTCCCAGCTGTCTCTGACTGATAATTTGGGTTATCGCCCCTAGGCTGCAAAATGAGAAAACTGTTTCGGTTTCTCTTCTCTAGATTACTGTGAGGATTACAAGAGAAAATGGAAGTAAAAGTAACCGCAGGAACTATAACCTTTAAAAAAAAAAAGACTTAAAGCGTCAAGCAAAGTGAATAAAAGAATTTACATGCCACAGTTTTTAAAAGGAGCGGGACCTAAAATAAGAGGTGGGGCTCCGGGATTATCCCCGTGGGCGTCAAGGAATGTGCCATATTATAACAGAGGGGCGCCCCATTTTAAAAATAATCTGTAGAATACAAGCTTCTGTATTTAATATTACCTCTAAATTACGAAGCTCGAAAAACGAACTTTCCCCTCAGTACATACTTCCACTGACACCTAACTCAAAGTTCAGTGATACCATGTTTGCTTCAGTCAGTTGATTTGGAACAGAGTCCTACCCACGCATCTCTGTCCCTTCCTCGCATCCACTCGTCACTTTTCGGCCCCCGCACCCTGCAGCCCCCCTCCCGCCCCAGGGCTGTAGTTTCCACTCGACGCTGGAAGGGGTGGTAACGGACTCCTCTATCTACTAGTCTGAGGAGGGGGCGTATGAGGAGCCGCGTACCTGAGAACGGTAAGACACCCGCGCTGGGAGACGCGGAATCACGAGAAAACCCGAGTTGAGGACGCGNAGGCAGATCAGTCGCCGGCTTCTGGACAGCCGCTCATGCAGGCTGCTGGATACTCACGCTGACTGCTGGCTACATGCGGTAGCCCATGGCAACCTACTGCCACAGGGGCTGCAGCCTACGTCGCCAGTGACTCAGGGCAGCCCAGCTCCAGGTTGAGCTGTTGTTCAGCATCTTAGCTGTAGAGGGCAGTGTCATTGGCCCTCATATGTGGGATCCGAACCAGGGCCCTCTGGCGTCCCAAGCCAGTTTTTAACCATCGCGCCACTCGGCCGGCCCTATGCGTGGATTTTTAACTGCACAGGAGGTCAGTTCTCCTAAACCCCACATTGTTCAAGGATGAAATGTATTGCTGACTTCTTATGGGAAGCAATGCAACCTCAAAGAACACAGAACATCTTTAAAAGGCTAAAAGTGAAAAATCTATCGTCCTAAAATTCTATATCTACAGAATGATTCCTTCAAAGCTGAAAATAAAATAAAGACATTTTAGGACAAACAGTAGCTGAAAGAAATTGTTACCAACAGGGCAACACTAGAAAAAACAATACAGGAAGTTCTTTAGGCAAAGGAAAACGATATCAGATGAAATCTGGGTATATACACGAATGAAGAACACTGGAATTGATAAATGTGTGGGTAAATATAAAAGACACTGTATTCTTTTTAAATTTATTTAACATACAGTTAAGAAAAAATAACAATGTATTTGGAGTCTATGACACATGTGAAATAAAACATGACAATAATAAATAATCAGAGAAATACATTATTGTAAGCTACTTATATTTTATATGATATGGTATTATAATATTATTTCAAAATGGTATATTATTTCAAAAACCCTAGATATTTTGCAGCTCCAAAATACATAAATATATCCATGCAAGCATATATACATATATAAAAATATAGCTAATAGAGGAGATAAAATATTAAACAAAAACCAAAAAAAGCTTCTAATCTAAAGAAGGCATGAAAAGAGGAAAAAGAAACAAAAAACATATAGCACAAATAGAAAATAAATTACAAGATGGTAGATTTAAACCCAAATATATCAATAATTACATTAACTGTAAATGGATTAAACATACCAATTAAAAGACAAATTGTCAGGTTGGATTTAAAAAGCAAGACACAACTATGTTATCTACAAAAAACACACATTAATATAATGACACAGCGGGTAAAAATAAAAAGAGGGGAAAAGGTACACATGGAAACATCATAAGAAAGCAGGAGTAGCTATATTAATAACAAATAAAGTGGGTTTTAGGAGAAGACATAGTACCAGAGCTAAAAAGAAAATGTGTACAGTGATAAAAGGGCCAATTCATCAAGAAGACATAACAGTCCTAACTGTAAAATCACTTGGGAAAGCAGTTGGCAATTTATTTTAAAAGTAAATATACAGGGCTGGCCGAGTGGCGCGATGGTTAAGAACTGGCTTGGGACACCAGAGGGCCCC
>NW_017731650.1:1493107-1513667 GCF_001890085.2 Hipposideros armiger | reverse complement strand
GCCCCTCGTGCTGCTCCGCTTCGGGCGCCCCCGACGGACGGACGGAGAGACGGACCTGGCACCCTCAGGGACGTCTCGCACCCCCAACGCCGGAGACGGGACGGGGGGCCCGGCTTTCCGAAGCGCTGAGTCCGCGGGACCGGCTGCCGTGGCCCTCGGACCTCTCCTCCGTGGGTGGAAGGAAAGCCTGGGCGACTGGAAGCCACGGCTCCTCCCTGCCCGGCTTGGCCACCTCGCCTCCGGCGGTGCCCGACCCGCACGGTGGAGCCGCTCCCCGGCTTTGGAGACGCTGCGGGTGCTTTGGACGCGGGAGGGACGCCCTTCCCCGGGTGTTCGCGTTTCCACGTGCATTTTCCTGCAGCGGATGTCCGACAGGAAGCCTCGCTACGCCGAGTTAGCGAAACGCATCTAAGGTTCCCACAATGAAGTTAGCAAAGCAGTGTCCCGAACAGGTCGTTTTTCCTGCGTTTAACAGCGTTTATGTAGGTTGACAGACCCCGGCAGCTGAAAAGGCCTCGCTGCTAAGCTCTTTCGGTGCGTGGTCGAGGGATGGGGGAGGAGGGTGGACCGGAATGCCCGCAAACTGCTTCCTTCAGATCTCCTCCACCAAATGAGCTAGGGGACCGGAAAAGGCACTTTGGTATAGTGTCACCTAGGACAGGGCTTTAAGTTTTACTAGGTTTGTGTCTTTGCACAATAAAAGTATGACACTGAAGTATAAGTATGGCGATGCATGTTTGATGGGGCTGTTTGTTGTATTAGATGAACTGAACACCGTTCTTCTCTTTTCCTAGAAGTTCCTAATATTGCCGTAAGGACAAGTTCTTGAAATTGTGTAACTTTCCTTTTCTGTTTCTTAATAGGGGCACTATGAACGAAGAGGAGCAGTTTGTAAACATTGATTTGAATGATGACAACATCTGCAGTGTTTGTAAACTGGGAACAGAAAAAGAAACGCTCTCCTTCTGCCACGTTTGTTTTGAGCTAAATATTGAGGGTAAGGACAGAATATATATTCATTTTATGGCATGAACTTTACAAAGCTACTTTATAAGTTATAAGGTAAAACTAAAATTTCTTGAATGATTCGAAATTGTGCCAAGTATGAAGTATTGGAGATCTGTTAAAGATAAGTTTATGGAAACGATGCTGAAGTGAGCACAGCCATGAATTTAAATCTTTTTTTTTTTAACTCCTAGTACTAACCCCATTTCTGCTGTAAAAGTGAGGTATGAGTATGGACTGGTAAACATGTTTTCTGGTTTGAGAGCTTATTAAGTTGTCAGATTTTAACATTGTGTGTGAGGGGGGGTATTGTAGGGGGAGGTTTGGTGTGTTTTGTTTTAATATTAAGAACTAATATAACCAAACATTTATATTGAAGGCAAATGTATTAATTTTATTCCTTTGGCCTATCATGCTAGTCTAGTACCTGACAGAGGTGAACTAGAACTCTTCCCTAATGTTATCTTATTATCTAAAAAAAATGTTAAAATTTTTATATAATCTCTTTTCAATGGTCACACACACTTAATTTTTAAAACTTTTAAAAAGGCTTTAAAATGTCTTAATAGTATCTGTAAGAGCATGTAAGAGTCCTCCAAATACTGAAAAAAAAAATCTGTTATTCAGAGTGTTTGGATTAGTGCAGTTAATGTGTCTTTAGATATCAATAGTTTGCCCCCAAGAAACATGTGGGATATGTTTCTTTAATCTTGACATGGTCATGATAAAACTATTTTTAAAAATATTTGAGTCACAATAAAAAGAATCTTAATATTCTGGCAATAAAAAGTTTGTGTGTCATTTGAATTTTGAATTGTAACATCAGTAGAGAGATTTTGTTAGACCTTTAGACTCTGGGTAGTTTAAAGCAGTATTTTATTCTTTTTGCTGGTTTGTATATTTGGAAAAATTCATTATCTTTACTTTTCTATTTATTAGGAGATATGAAATGTTCCAATGGTAAAAAGAGAGAGAGAGAGAGAAAGAGAGAGAGAGAGAGAGAGAGAGAGAGAGAGAGAGAGAGAAAGAAAGAGAAAATTAGGATTATCTACCTTGAGAGTCCTATTAGGACTTGTTTTTCCAAAATTATTTTAGATATTGTATAGTAAAAGTCAAAATTATAACCATAAGTAGACTACTAAAAGCATCTAGAGTTAATTATATGGCATTCATCTTTTTTTTAAGATCATATTGGTTACCCCAGTTTTGCTGTTACACTCTTGTAAGAATTGTATTAATAGTTGCTGACCATGATAATTGATGGAAGATCATGGATTTCCCATGGATTTCACAGAATACACGTAACTTTGGCTTTAGTAAGTGTAGTAATTAAAACTGCTTTTAAGGGGATGACTTAAAAGTACGATTCTTCTGTAGCATTTAAATTACCATGTCCTTAATTATGCTAGAGTGAAAGATTATAAATTTACGTTCTTTGGAATTAGAGTTGGCCCTATACTTTTACATTGTAAGTTTTAATTTTAGATGGGCAAAAGCATTAGAAATGTTCCAGCTCAAACCTGTATTTTACATTAAAGGCAACTGAAAGCCAGATAGTTGGGCTGTTCGAGGTTGCTCTAATGATGGCAAGCTGTTGCTAAATGCTAGGCATTTACTATGAGCACTTTTGTGCCAGGCACTGTACTAAGTAATAAGTAAGCTCCTTACCCAGATTATCTTGTTCATATCTTGTTCAGCTCAAAATAGCTCTGGGATAGCTGCTTTTATCCTTTTTAAAGGTGATGGACTAACCTTTGAGACCTAAGAAATGCACTTTGAAGTTGCACAGCAATAATTGCCAGTCCTGGGCTTTGAAGCCTGGCAGTCTGGTTCTAGTATATGTGATCATAATTCCATTGATCTACTTACTGTCAATAGTTATTTCAATTGACAGGGCTAATATTAGGAACCTGTTTTCCTGAATCCTAATTGACTGTTCTTGCTATTCAGTCAGCCTACTTCTCCTAACCAGGGCTTCCTGCTAAATTAATGGTATTAATGATGTGATAGAATTTTTCTACAGAAGTTAACTTTCATAATTGCTTTTCTAGCCTTTTTTTTGTATGCCTTTTAACTGGTTCTCAATCACTATATAGAGAATATACAAATATTCCTCAGGGTCCATCTTAATAAATATTTCTTCTCTGATAACATCTATCTCAATATATAATAAGCATGACATAGGTCCTGCATTGTTGAAATAAATTATCTTTAGTAGACAAAACAATTCTCAATTTGAATTAGAACTATTTTATTTTATATTCTATGTACACTCAATGTTTTACATTTTTAATGCCAATTAAACCTTTGTGAGAAAAATTATTTTAGAATTAGATTTTCTTGATTAATCTGGTCAGTTCTCAGTTCTTGCAAATGTAATACATTTTCATATTTACTATACTGATAAGCTAGTGCAGTGTAACCATGTTAGTATCATCAGATTATATTTAAATCTTAGAAATTTTAGGGGGGAAAAAAGAGGGAAATGAGGACCCTGAATTCCACAAAATTTTAGTTTTCATATCACTATACAGGATTTTAGAAACCAGTTTTAAAAAGTGGTAATAAAGTAATCACATCCTAAAAATAACAAGGTATATTTTTTATCTATGTAAGTAAACATTTTTAAATGTTTTTGCAGTTTTCTTTCCACTACCACGATTTCAACACAATGCCAGTTGATAAATGTTAGAATGTAAGAGGAACTTTACAAAAGAATGACATTTAACTTTTTTAGTCGGGTATAACTTTTTTATAGTATGGTAATGTTGCTGTTGCCTGAGTTCTAAGCTAACTAATGGCTAAATTTACTCTAAAGCATTTTATTCATGTTTTTCAGCTAAGAGGCTAGTTAAAAATCCTCTTGAGGAATTTTTAAGCTAGTTTTGAGTGCACAATTGGGAGTTTAGAGACCACACGTTTGTAGTAAACAAAAATGTTTTATACCTTTTGGATTGTTGCTTATATCAGATCAAAACTGGTCTAATCAAATGGCTTCTTGTTTAACAGTTGTGTGTGTGTACTCTGGTTTCTTTTCAGATTGTATAAATCTTTCGCCTTTTTAAAAGTTGTGTGTAGGCATATATTTATAAAATGAAGACAAAAGAGCACAAATGAAATAATAAAAGACAGTGTAATCTTATAGGAGAGATTTCATATTCTGAGTATGGCTCTAAGCTGCCTTTTTTTCTGTGACTTTACAGTAGTTATAACAAATGGGTACCTATATTTTATATACTTACGAGACATAGGTGATATATTATACTTTAAGGACCCAAGAAATGTACTTTAAAGACTCAGATCTTTTCAGATGTTCACAAGATTCATTATTTTGTACCTATAATTCACCATTAAAGTAACTTGTCTACTTCTGGTATTAGGAGACAGGTACTTCTTTTTTTTTTTTCTTTTTTTTTTAAGCTGAGCCATCCTGCCACCTGTTGGCAGCTCAGCGGCTGCTCAGCTCGGTCCAGGAATCGAATTGAATCACTGTTGCTCAGAGCTCAAGCTCTTGAGCGAGCTCTTAACTAACTGAGCCACTCGGCTGGCCTGGAGACAGACACTTCTTAATACTTATGGCCTATCCTTGATCTTAAGACACTATCAACTTTTTTATGGGTGTATGATCAAATACACTAATATGCATCATAGTTCATTGTGCTAAAAATCTCTAAAGTTTTTTAGTGACCCAATTGCTACCATACTCTAAGCTCAACAGACTGGGAAGAAGTTTCCCACGGTGGTCAGGAGCCAGTAACGCAACTCAACTGTAATATAACAAAGTCAGAAATGAGATGAGAGGGGAAAAAATCCAGGACTCCATTCTGTTACTTTATACTATCTGTTTTCATTTTGTGCCAAAAGGATATGCAAATAATTCATATTTCTACTTTCCTCTAATAATTTGTTTTCTTTTCTATAAACTTTTTATAAGACTGATCAATTCCTCTTAAACCAAGAAAAGTATCCAGTGTAAGTTTACCTTGCTAGTCGATTAGTGGGCATATTGATCTATTTTGGACTGTGTAGTCCATCTCAGTCTTCATTTTCCCCTAATTTGTTGAACTTTCCAGAAGCCAACCAAAATTCATATCCTTAGTAATCTTTCCAGCAAGAAAAATCTAAAGGTATTTTCTCTTGGTTAAGGCACTGGTGATCCCACGTCTTACTTTTAACCTCGTTCTTTCTTGATTCTCTGCGTCTTTGACCGATACACTGTTCACATGGTCAATAGTCAGGAAGCAGTTTGCTATTATTAATTCCTTGATTTAATTTAAATGTCAAGACTCCTCAGTCTATCAACAGCTCTTCCTGACACACTAGCATCTTTCCACTTGGGCAAAGGGGGCCACCATGTGTGATAGGGAAGCTATCTGTATACAGGTAACTCAACCTGGCATTAACCTCTTTCTCTTGTTTCTAACATCATGCATTGATATTAACTAAAAGAGCATTTTTAAATATAAAACAATGTGACATTTGAACTTTAGCTCAGCTATCTTTGATATACTTGGAAATACAGACACAGGTTAATTTTTTTTTCCTTTAACTACCTTTTAATGCCATTTTAAATAAAATTTTTAACACTTTTAAAACAGCTCTGATAGCAAAACCTCATTATTTAGACAGGAATAAGCAGGAATGGAAGTAGAAAGTGGATTTAATTGGTGATAAGTTTAAACTATAGAAAATTTTAAAATAAAAATAATTGAAACTAGGCTAACAACATCTAGTGAAGACTTGTAATTTGACTGTTAACAACCCATATATGAGGTGCCAGTTCCAGGTTCCAGATTCTTATCCCGGCCCTAATTATGGTGACCTCTTAGGTCACCATAATTACTCCCAACTTTTCACCCCTTTTAACTTCATTAAGCTTTCTAATTATAAAGTCTAGGTTGAATTTAAAATTTAGATTGTACAGAAATTTGGGTTGGGAAGATAATATCCATTAGGAATTAAGTCTGGCTGTGTATAACAGGAAATCCAAATAGTGATGAAATAAAATGCAACTATACAAGGTAGGTGCTGTTTGAGCTATTTTGTCCCAATTTGATGAATGAGGAAAGAGCCTAGGTAGCTAGTCCAAAAGCACACAGCTAAGAAGCTGAAACCCAAGGTCTCTGGTTCCAAAAAGCCCAAGTACCTAAGTCATTTCTGCTTCCGAAGGTAATTACATGAACTATTAAGAATTTAGAAGATATTAAATAACTCAGACAAAGTTAGAGATGAATTACACAAATGTGAATATTCAACCAAGGAACAAAAGTTAGGTCCAAAGAGATGCTTAATTTTAAAAAAATAATTTCTACCACTGGTATTATTTGATTAATATACACATTCGGTGAAATATCCAAAAATCACATTTTCGATGACCCAAATGAGTGCGATGATGCAATCTCCATATAGCTTGCAATGTAAACAAACAATCTGTCAAAATATTTAGTTTTTAGAATTCTTGGATTAAATTGATTATCAGGGAGGAGGGAAGAACTCAGAAGATAAAGGGCACACCCATGACAGGGACAATCTAGTTGAGCCTTAGACTGACATTTGCTACAGAATCAGGCAGGTGTCACCTGGTCATGAGTCAGTGGATCTAGCACTGTCTCTGTCCTTGTGCGCCAGTCCTGGAATTGCACACCATCTCGCTTTTGCCCATCAGCCCCAATAGCTGAGCCAGGGGCACTTTCTAAAAAGAGAAAGAAATGGGCAGCTTATGAAGTGAGGTTTCTAGTTTCTGAGTTTAGAAGATAATGAACATTAGTTAAACTTTGCTATCAATAGAACATTTTAGAAATATTCAGAACATACTATAAATATTGTCCCTCTGTTGACATTTTAATAAAACTTTAGAAAATTTTCCAGTGTTTATTAGTGAATGTAATATAAAAACAACATAACTTTATAATCTCCACATGATATAGTAAATTAACATTAAGTATGAATTTCATATAAGGTAATACGTGATAAATGTATAAGTGATTAAAATCAAAGTAGCTAAGTAACATTGCAGAATTATAAAAATTTTACCAACTTTAGCTCTAGAGTGGATTTAAATTCTAATACAATTTGGCACACCATCTGTTAGGATTTTGATAAGGGGAATAAGCCCATTGAACATTAAGCCTTGATTTATACTTCGTAACAAGGGAACTATGTCTATTTATTTACAAATAATTTTAAACTAGTGTATGTATTCCTGGTAGCTTGTTGCCATTACTGTCTAAACTTTAAAGCACTAAAGCAAAATAATGACTTGTGTATAACCACCAAAATCTAAATCTCAGAATTAAAGCTATTTGGTTGAGTCCATAGCAACTGTTAGACATATTTTTCCATGTATTACTTTATTGAAAATTCACACTTAATGTTCATTGCCTATATAACAACATGGAGATTAAATTCAATTGACGTAAAAGTGCCTTCTGATTTCTAAAGTGCTACACAAATATACTTAAATCTCATTTTTAATATCTAAAACTCATAACTGGAGGAATAATATATATAATGAATTTAGTGAACAATAATTGCTAGTCAATCTTGAAAACAGAGCCCATACGTTGAGGAAGTTTGATGGTCTTATTGGGGGGGAGTCGGTCAGAATTAACATGAACTATACTCATACTTTTATATTTCTATCTTCAAATATTAAAGAAGATCTTTATTATCTTTAAGTATTGGGGACAGTGTAACATTTTAAAGTTTTTGTGTTCTTTCTACTTCCTCACTAACACTGTTAATAGTATTTGCCCCACAAACATTTCTGTTACTTATTTTTAAAGTATCCTTCATAATTTTGATCATGTTACTTTGGCTCACCAGATTATTTTCAGTATATCAACAATTTTCAATTCAATGTCAAGCAGCATTTTGGCTAGTAGTAGAATAAATACAATGTAGATAAAATATAATTCTTATATACTGTATCAGAAAGTTCTCCAGAAAACTCAGTTTTAGGTTACTAGTGTATTTATTAATGAAATTGGTCTAATAAATATCAAAGTATATTTTGGGGAAAAAATTAAAATCTCAGATTCCATATCCAGTTGAGACTGGAAATAAAATAACTTCATGCTTCTTAAAGCCTGTCTTTTCTACCACCCACCCTTCTTAATTCATTTACTTAGCTCTCCTCTATTTGTTTTCCCTCACACTGAGCATCTTGCCTACCTACAGTTATCTTCTCTGTCACCTGGCAGATTGACCAAAAAGACAGAGTGGCAGAAACGCTAATGTCTTCCATATTTAAAAGAAAACAAAACAAGGGGAAAAAACTTGACTCTCTTTCCCTAAAACCATTGTTCTTGAAAGAGCAGTGTTCAAAGTCTCCTCTGTCTCCTCGCAGCTTATTCTTCAGCATCCCTATAACTTACCAACTTCCTTTGCTTTCAGTAGTGACCTCCTGGTAGTCAATGCAATAAATAGTTTCATGTTGTTGACATTTCCAGAACCTGACATTTAACATTTCCCTCTTTCTTAAAACATTCAACTCCCTGGGCTCTGTGATAAAATAGCTCTGGCCTCTTATTTTTGCCCACTTTCTGTCTTCTTCCCAGGTTCATTGCCTGTTAGAGGTCCCTAAAATACTAGTGTTTCATCTAATTCTGTCCTTGTCTTTCTGCTTATATTGCGCTCATCTATTTCTTTCATCACAGTGGCTTCAACTATACCTCTGTAAGCTAATGGAACGCCCCAAATATTGGGTCATCGGTTAAGTCATGACATATTTTTCTATGTTTTTCAATGCAAAAATGCATCATGACTTTCCCGCCGACTCCATATATCACCAGGCCAATACACCTTTTGAGTACCAGACCTGTTTATCCAACTGCCTGCTTGAGTTTTTGATTTAGATAATCTACAGGTGTCTTGAAGTTGTTTCTCAAAGTAAATTTACCTCCTTCCATATATACATGCATTTTATATTTCATTCATCTTTGGTTCACACGGAACTCCAGGCTCCATACCCCAGAGATTTTAATTCTGTAGGTCTAGAGTTGAGTCTAGTAATTTGCATTTTAGCAAGAATCCCAGCTGATTTTTAATGTAGGTGGTCTAAGGACCAAACTTTGAAAAACTGCCCTTAGTGAATGAATGGTTGGTGCCAGGTTCTTCAGGACTTTCCATGTAGAGCTGTGTAGGTGCATTGATAAATTAGGGCTGAGGTCTTACCTAAGCTCTGCTTTTGAACTCTGTGCCCTGGCAGGGATGGTTTCCAGTTTGCCTTTGCGAATTGGCCTGTGGGCTAGCAGCAGTCCTTATCTGTTACCCTCACTACTTTCCTCCCACCCCCTGTCTCCATGCAGTCTGTCCCTGAGGCCTATCAATTCTCTCCACTCTTCCCTAGTTTTCATTAGCTGCCACACCTTTGTCCAGGCCCTTACTCCTTCTTACCAATATTACCTCAAGAGCCACTTTTGTTTCTTAGACTTAATCCCCTTTCCCCATCACTAGCCCACACTCCCAATTCTTCTCTCTCAGTACCAGAAAGGTCTTAAAGTACAGATCTTGTCATGCCATTCATTGTCTTAGAACTCTCCATTGATTTCTCGCCATTTTCATTAGGTTAAGCTGTTAACTCCCTAACATGACACGTAGACATTTCGTGACCAAGTATCTGCTTCACTGGCCACCTTCATCTTTCATGACCGCTCCCGACTCACTCTAAAAGCCAATCATGTGCACCTCCCACTCCCTCCCTCCAGTTCCTGCGCTTTCTCTCTCACTTGTTTTTCTAGTTTACTGTCCTAAACACCATTTACTTGTCCTTCCTCCTAGTATACTGCAACTACTTAACTTTTGGCATATGTGTGTTTAATAGAGGTGATGAGAAATAATGTCTCTGCCTGTGTTCACAGGGCCACTGTAAGGATCACAACAGATGTTGAATATGGGAATCTTTTAGTAAATCTAATTTGTGATGCAAATGTTAGTATTAATTTAAATTCAAATATGAAGGGTTTTGTTCTCATCTCATCTGAAAAGATGAAATACTACTAAAAGATTGCTATGATTGGTTGGTATATTAAACGGCTTCTCCATTGACACAATAAGTTAGTGTTTTATGTACATGGAGGAGGTTTGAATTTATCCTGACTTTACCTTTCTATGAGTTGGTTTTCAGTAGGTTTTTCTGCTTTAGCTGCCTTTTCCCTCATGTAGCAACTGCTCAGCACATCCTTTCACCAGTTTCTTTGTTTTTTTATCAACAATTTGAATTGTGCTCAGTTATCAGTGTCTTTTTTCTTCACTCCTTTTAGGTCTTTGGGTCTCCAATGAGAATTGACAGATAAAAACTATAATGTGGTTATTTTACTTTGGGGGAGGAGGACTGCTTTCATTTGAAGATTAAATACTGTTCTTTGCTAGATACAATGTTAGCCTAAAAAAAAAAAAAATCTCACAATCTTAAAAAGAAATTCAGAATTTCAACTAGAATGTATGTCTTTTAACATTTAAGCATCTTAATCTATTTTTTTGTTTCACTTAGTTCATTGGAACATACAGTACAGTACATAAAGATTAATGTGGCTTGGGCTAAAGAACACTATGCTGTTTCCCAAACCAAAATGTATTTCTTTATAGGCATTTTGTTTTCACTGAAAAAGCAAACTATGCCTAATACAGAAAAATCAAAATACAGGAAGCAAAAAAAATATTAAGATGAACAATCCCACCTGTCTACCAATAACCTCTTAATATTTTGGTTCTTCTAAATTATTTCTGCAGTAGTGTGCGTGCATGTGGTATGCACACGTATGTATGCTTGTGCACTCTTCTGTGGTAAATTGTGTTTAAGAAATGAAATCAGGTTACATATTTTGTTTTTATAACCAGCCTTTTCATTTAATACGTTAGGGACGTCTTTTTCATGTTCATAGGTAAAATTTTGCCACGTTAATGTTTTTGTTTAAAGGTTGCATCCCATTGTATCATAATTTATTTAACCAGTATCTCATTGATGAATGTTGAGCTTGCTTCCAATTTACCAGCACTAAAACGTTCTTATATGTACATCCTTTTTATATGTCTGATTAAATTCCCATTTCATTGTAGCTTAACTTCCCAGAGGAAGACTTCTGGGTTAGAGGCATGACCCAATTTGTAGTCCTGTCATTTGTTATAATGTCTTCCATTATTACTGAATTAATACCATGAAATCAACCATTGAGAAAAGTATATGTATATATATATATTTTATAATGGAAAAATCTTACTGTACACCATTTCCTTTGTTTAGATGAAAGTTCTTTTTAACTCTAGAATTGTTATGATGCAATTATAACACAGTCAAAATATTTCTATTTTAGCATTTTTCAGTATGATTCATCAATTATGGTTGCTTTTTTAATTTTTCATATCAAATGGTTGGTGAGCGGTAGTGGTTGTTTCCCATCAGCCTTAATTTTTACCATTATTTACAGTAGTGATTAAATTATAAATGCCTTCAAATTCACTAGTTAGTATAAATCTATTTATTAGATGCAGCTGTAAAGCATTTTTTTAAGGAATAGTCAACTAGGATTTCAGGAACAGTGATTAAATGTATGCAAAGAAGTTGAGATGCAAAACTGAGGTTTTAAAATAGCTTCACGGCAGCTTTTCATTTTGTTTTTCTTATTTGTAAGCAAATAAATCATGGAGAACCTTAAGAAAATAAATCATGCAGAACCTTAACTGGGCAGACAGCAGTTCAGGAGATGAAGGGCATAGAGTTTATGGGGCTAACACATTTCTTGCTTTCAAACCTATAAATTTACTTTGGGACCTCATTCATCTGGTGTTACTATGAAAGCATTTTTTTCAGGCTCTCTTTTGTTTAAGTAACGTATCTTTTTAACCTTTGCCTATCTTTAGGAAAGTTTTTTTTTCCTGCAAATTAGTGTCTTCGTGTGCCACACATATAAGTGGATATTTAAAGTTGATAACTCAATCATAGTTAATTTGAGTAGCTTTTTAGGAGTCTGAAATTAGTATGAAGTTATGACAACTTCATGCACAAAAATTTTTAGAATAAATTTCGGTACATTCAACTAGGGGAAAATGGAACAAGTAAGAGGGTTACTTGGGTCAGTTGGATTATTGGTCTAATTTGATACATTTTTAAGTACTAGAAAAACAAATGCAGCTTTTAATATTTTATGTTACTGTGTTCTTAGTATTTCGTAGTAGACCATCAGTAAGAACATGGAAGAACCTGGATAGCTTTCATCATGTTCTTGTTGCAAATACCCTTTTGCTTAATATATAACCTATGGACAAACTGCCCTGTCCAATTTGGTAGCCTGTCCAATTTGTGGTTATTCAAATTTCAGTTAATTAAAGTTAAAACTTGAGTCCCTTGATCACAGTAGCTAAATTTCAGTGTATTGAATAGCATAGATACAAGGTATGATCAAACAATATGGTGAATGTTTAAATTTTAAAAAATGTATTACAGTAAAAGATACATCACCATTCATCCCCCTCAAAATACTCCCCCTCGCTTCAAACACACGTATCCCATTGTTCTTGCCACTTTCTGAAGCAGTTCTGAAAGACCTTTTGTGTCTTTGGTTGAGCAGTCATGGCTGCCTCTGTGTTCTGAATCGATTCAAAATGTTTTCCTTTCATGGTCATTTTGACTTTAGGAAAGAACCAGAGGTCGCAGGGTGCCAGATCCGGTGAATAAGGTGGATGAGGACACACCATAATGTTTTTGTTTGACAGATATTGCACTACCAGAAGCAGTGTGTGACATGGAGCCTTTCCATTGTGATCAATAAACATGGTGAATGCTGCTGCCGAGTGTCATCCAACGGAAAGGCAGGGATCTTCAGTATGGGAAGCAGAGCATCCAACCTTAGTAACAGTGTGTAACAAGTTTCAACTTGTTCGGTGCAGTCAGTCTGGTATAAGCTACGGTTGAGAGAGGTGTGTTTTAACGTGTGCCATAAATCATCCTCCATCATGGCAACGCTTGGTGTCACACATCACTTCTGGTATATGGCAATTTCTGTCAAAACGTTTACGATGTCGGGCTGGCTGAGTGGCGCGATGGTTAAGAGCTGGCTTGAGACGCCAGAGGGCCCCAGTTCGGATTCCACATATGAGGGCCAGTGACACTGCCCTCTGCAGCTAAGATGCTGAACAACAGCTCAACCTGGAGCTGGGCTGCCGTGAGTCGCCGGCGACGGCGTAGGCTGCAGCCCCTGTGGCAGTGGGTTGCCATGGGCTACTTTTTGTAGTCAGCAGCCAGCAAAAGCTGCCATCCAGAAGCCAGCGAATGATCTGCCTCGCCCGGGAAAAGCGCAATGATGGTACTTGGGCCAGTGAAGCAACGTCCTCCACAACTAGACTGAAGAACAAAAGGACAGTAACTTGTCTGTTCCCCTTCCCCCAATTCCCCAGCAGTGTTCCCATTCCCCCAGCTCCCCAATAAAAATCTTAAAAAAAAAAAAATACGGTGTGTCCTAATCCACCTTATTCACCTGATCTGGTACCATGCGACTTCTGGTTCTTCCCAAAGTCAAAATGATTCAGGACATCGAGGCAGTCACGACAGTGCAACTAAAAACATGAAAGAGGACTTCCAGAACTGCTTCAGAAAGTGGCAAGGGGCCAGCCGAGTGGCTCAGTTAAGAGCTCGCTCAAGAGTGTGAGCTCTGAGCAACAGGGTTGCCAGTTTGATTCCCGGCCCCAGCTGAGCTGCCAGGTGGCAGGATGGTTCAGCTAAAAAAAAAGAAAAAGAAAGAAAGTGGCAAGAATGATGGGTAAGGGTGTTCAGAGGGAGAGTATTTTGAGCAGGATTAATGGCAATATGTCTTTTACTGTAATTTTGTTTTATTTAAACATTCACTGTGTCTTTTGATCACACCTCGTATACAACATGTCCATTGTCACATCAAGTTCTTTGGGACATTTTTAGTTAAAAAACAGGTAGCTACATGAAGGGGTAGAATTGAGTGTGGATTATTTTTGTACCCTGTTAGTAACAAACAGTTGTTATGTAGGTGTGTGTTCCCAAATTTCCAACTGTTCTAATGAAAAAGTAAAATTTACTGAAAGAGGTTTTCTTTTCGGTAAGTCATTTGCAATGTATACATCTATCAACAGAAGAACTCAGTTCTACCCTGGCCTGCTTGTTTATTTAAGGTTGAGTTTTATCTTTTAACATTATCTCTCTGAACTCTTTGCTCACTGAAATTTGCCCTTATAATTATAAGCATTATAACTATTGGATTAAGCTACTTTAACTGATTAACCTTTGTCTTAGCAGCACAAAAACTTGAAAATGGAATAAATATCTCTAAGCTGAAATCTGTCTAAAGACCACCTGTTGGTATATCTTTCTTTAGGGCAGTGCTTTTCAAAATGTGGAAAAGTAACTTGCTGAACCCATCTGTATATTGGCTTAGTGTGGTTGCCAGTAATTGCATCTGCTAGCAATGCAGAATAAACAATTACCTACTACTTTTAAACAATATGTTGGGTACTTGTACATGATAGACTCTTAAGTGACTCCTGAGTTAGCTAAAGGCATGAAGGGATGGGAAATGCAGCACTCTTCATCTCAGTACTCACTAAGGCACATAGGACAACCAATAAAAATTTCCAGGAGGTAGAAGCCTGTCCTGTTGTGGGTTTAGATATGAAGTAGGCACTCTGACTGTACATCCTTGCCTTCTCACCTCTGATCTAATCTACCTTTAGTCCCATGGCAGCACAGACAATCACTGAGGGACTGTGATTGGAAATAGGTATATTTGAATTGAATCATGGCTTGGCTGCTGCTGCTGCTTATTCATCAGATGCAGAGTAGCCTGGTTGAATTGATTGTCAAAGCATCATTAGAACAAGCAGTATTTACAAGGAAGTAATCCAGACTTGTATCACTGCACAACCTTAGTACAATATAAGTTAACTAACCAACCGACAAGGCTGCAGAGCTTGCTAAGCCACAGGTACCTGCATGCTCATGAAGGAAATAACTGTGTGAATTGAAGAGCACTTGCCCTATTTTCAGCCAGTAGCTGCTTCTCATTACTAACCCGTTGCCAGATCTGACTTTGTTATTAAGAGAAACCAAGAAATTAAAAATTATAAATGGATCTAATTTTTTTTTTTTTAAGTACTCAGTCTAAACAAAACTTGTCTGTAGTATAGATGCAGACTTCAAATGGTGGGTATGGCATCTCTCCGTCACAGCTTTTCCCCTATTCCTTTTACCAGAAATGGGAGCCTGGTTCTCAAAAACAAGTAACATGTCAGTCCTTTGAGTCTTTCTTAGTACAGCGAAGTTCAGGTATCCTCCCATTTTTACAATTAACACTTGCTTACAGAAGCTCAAGATTATATCTATATGAGCGGCACATAAACCATGCAGATGCTTGTTCTTTTAACAATGAAGGTAAGATCATAAAAAGAAAAACACCTTACTCTTGCAAATTTCTTTAAGCTGGACAAAATGTGAGCCTTCATAAAAAAAGATTTTGAAGCAGGACTGTGTATTGTACACAAATCGTTGGTCATGTTTGAAGGCAATATGTTTAAAATTTCTTCACGCCATGTTAACAACCTGGAACTTAAATCATGACTAAACTTTTTTGCCTTATTTAAATATTAAGAAAGAACACAAAAAAACCACCATTTGGAAAAACCTGTACTGCCAGTTTTCTAATTCTGTTTAACTTTGAAGTTAAAGTGCTTGCTCTCTTAGAGCTTTCTAGTCTATTACCAATGTGATAACGTGTATTACAGCTTTACATCCAGCTACTGGTCATATATGTGCTGTACCTATGCAACACCAAAATATATGAAGCCATTCCTTTGGGAAATGAAATACGAGCTGTGATAAAAAAATATGGTGAATCTTTAAATAAAAATTTATTACATTAAATGACACATTGCCATTAATCCCCCTCAAAATACTCTCCCTGGCTTCAAATACACTTGTCTCATCATGCTTGCCACTTTCTGAAGCAGTTCTGGAAGTCCTCTTTTGTGAGTATCTTTGAGTTGTGCTGTTGTAGCTGCCTCGATGTCCTGAATCGATGCAAAAAGTTTTCCTTTCGTGGTCATTTTGACTTTGGGAAAGTCACACAGTGCCAGATCCAGTGAATAAGGTGGATGAGGACACACCATAATGTTTTTATTTGACAGAAATTGCCTTCTGTACCAGAAGTGATGTGTGACAGGGAGCTTTGTCAGGACAATTTACGGCACACTTTAAAACACACCTTCTCTCAACCATAGCTCACACCCGACTGCACCAGACAAGTTGAAACTTGTCACACACTGTTGCTAAGATTCGAGCGCCACTTCCCGTATTGAAGATCCCTGCCTTTCTGTTGGATGGCACTCAGCAGCAGCATTCACCGTATTTGTTGATCACATCTCATATAGTAATCAAGTTCAAAGTGAAGTCTAACTGACAGAATAAACATGTTTAAGGTAGTTAGATGATATGTTTCAAGCGTGTGAACTACAAAGGTAGTGTGAGTGTAGTCAGCTGAGAGATGGTGCTATTTGACAGGACCAACTGGTGAACCATCAGGAAAATATTGCTTAGCTTACCTTATTACCACCAAATCATAAATAAGATCTTCAGGAGGCTAGAGGGGAAAGCTGAGGATAATGGGACATGTGATAAAACTTAAGTAAGTTGTGGGTTTTGTGGCTATGTTTTAGTGCCTTTTGCAGTATCAGTAGGGGGAAGAAATTGTTACTATGATAGGCAGATTAAATATAAGCATGGAATTATCCTTATTTTCAAAGGATGACAGTGGAGGTCAACCAAAAAAAAAATCTACATTTGAGTGGCTTTTGAAGAGTCAGATACATGAGACGGTGGAGAGGGACACAAGCGTATTGAGAGAGACAAAAGAGACGTGAGAGACAAGAGAGATGAGAGACAGATGAGGGACAAAGTCAGATACATGAGACGGTGGAGAGGGACATGAGCGTGACAAGAGACAGAAGAGATGTGAGAGACGAGAGAGATGAGAGACACAGACGAGCGATAGCTTCAGAAAGGGTGGAGAGAGACACAAGCGTGACTTTGCTCTTGTATGGGTTTAACCAAGTTTTTTTAAAGTACATCGATCTTAAAGGGACTTAAAGAATAGAAATGGTGATAGCATGCCAGATGGGTTAGTAGGAGGGTTCTCAAAATATGTGAGAATAGTATAACAAAATCAGAGATGAAGTGGGAAACAATAAAAAAAAACTATTAAATAGGAAGCACTTAACATTTTGAAAATACCACTGTTCATACAGAAATATATTGCCTATGTAAATTTCTAAAAAGCCTCTATCCAAAAGAAACTAGTACATACTTTTAAAAAATTAGCAGTTATACAATTGTTGCCATTTAAGGTCTTGCTGCTTTGAAATTAATGACCTCATGACAAAAAAAAAAGTTACATGGGCATCTTTGAAGTATTCTTTAAAGAAGTTTTCATAATAGTTAGGATGTCAATTACATTAGCCTTCAAAATTTTTATTAGTAAGCAAGTTGTAGTGAAGTGGTTTGAAATTCCTTATAACTTAGCTCCTCAAAAGTATCATTCATTTAATTGCATTCAGATTCATTCTCTTTCAAAAGCGCTGAGGAAACAAATTAGTGCTCAGAGCTGTTTACACTTGTGAATGCAATTAAAATTGAAAAGTCAGTTGGGGAACTTGCTGGGATCTCTGAAAATAGCAATGGTTGTTTCTCTTATATTAATTTGAACTGATGAGGTGGAAAAAACAATCACTTCAAGAGTATAAAATGGCATGTATATTGCTGATACAAATTAAGTGGGCTACTTACATTGTTATCTAGATTAAAAAATAATTTAAGTATTTGAAATCAAGTCAATGTATTGTTTTTTTTTTAATTTTTTGTATCATTTGCTACTGCATGGGATATTTCAAACTGTTTATAAAACAAATATTTTGAAATTGAATTTTAAAACTCAGTCAAGTTTTAAATTTTTAGTGAGCTGAAAGAAGACAGGTACAGATCTGGATGAATAAGCTACAGTTTATATAAAACAGCCTTCTTGTATATTCAGTGTATGTAAATTCCTATTAAAAATGTATAATTGAGAAGTTCCTGATTTTGCTTGGCAGATTGAATGATACCACAGGAATGCAATCTATCAGTGTTACTCGTCAGTCAGACTAATGGCCCATTAAACTAAGTATAGGAGTAACTTCACTGGAAGATGCCTTTAATTAACCTCTGAGCAGCCTGGCAAAACCACACATTCTGGTTCCCTTGCTAGGATGGGCAAAACAATTTCATTGCAGTAGATCTTGAGTAATTGGTAATAAGTTTTGGGTTGTTTTTTTTTTAATATTTTAATTTTCCTTTATTCATTTAACTACTTTTTCTTGAGTACTCACTATGTACCTACCAGCCACTATGACACTGAGGATGTATGTAAACAGATATGGTCTCCTTTCTCACAGAACTTACTTTCTAGCAGGAACTAAAGGCCAGTGAAGAGGCAATTGGAAAATCTGGTGTGTGAAACTAACTCAGATGTATTGGTTACAAAAGGTTTCTTTTTGTTGTTGAGTTGTATGAGTTCCTTATATATTTTGGATATTAGCCCTTTATCGGAGGCGTTGTTTGTGAAAAATCTCCTCCCATTCAGTTGGTTGCCTCTATTTTGTCGATGGTTTCTTTTGCTGTGCAGAAGCTTTTAGTTTGATACAATCCCATTCATTTATTTTAGCTTTTACTTCCCTTGCCTTTGAAGTCAAATTCATAAAATCCTCTTTGAACCCAAGGGTTCATAAGTTTAGGACCTATGTTTTCTTCTATGCAGTTTATTGTTTCAGGTGTTAATGTTTAGAACTTTGATCCATTTTGAGTTAATTTTTGGTACACAGTGACAGATGGCAGTCTAGTTTCATTCTTTTGCACATGGCTTTCCAATTTTTCCAGCATCATTTATTGAAGAGGCTTTCTTTTCTCCATTGTGTGTTTTTGGCTTCTTTGTTGAAAATTATCTGTCCACATTTATATGGGTTTATTTCTGGGTTCTCATTTCTATTCCATTGGTCTGTGTGTCTGTTTTTCTGCCAATACCATACTGTTTTGATTACTCTTGCCCAATAGTACAAGCTGAAGTCAGGGAGTGGGGTGCCTCCAGCATTGTTCTTTTTTCTTAAGATTGCTTTGGCTATTCGGGGGTCTTTTGTGGTTCCATACAAATCCAATTAAAAAATGGGCAGAGGACCTGAATAGACATTTCTCCAAAGAGGACATAGAAATGGACAGTAGACATATGAAAAAAATGCTTAACATCACTAATCATCAGAGAAATGCAAATAAAAACCACAATATGATAGTACCTCACACCAGTTAGAATGGCTATCATCAACAAGGCAAATGATAAGTGTTGGAGAGGCTGTGGAGAAAAAGGAACCCTCATACACTGTTGGTGGGAATGCAGATTGGGGCAGCCGCTATGGAAGGCAGTGTGGAGGTTCCTCAAAAAATTAAGAATAGAATTACCATATGACCCAGCAATCCCTCTCCTGGGTATCTACCCAAGAAATCTGAAAACAGATATCCGTAAAGATTTATGTGCTCCAATGTCCATTGCAGCTTTACTTACAGTGGCAAGACATGGAAACAACCAAAGTGTCCTTTGACAGATGATTGGATAATGAAGATGTGGTATATACACACAATGGAATACCGTATTCCCCCATGTATAAGACGTACCCTTTTTCGAAAAATTTGGGGTCTAAAAACTGGGTGCGTCTTATACATGGGGAAATGCGGTACTATTCTGCCATAAGAAAAGATGCTATAGTGCCGTTTGTGACAACATGGATGGATCTTGAGATTATAATGCTAAGTGATATAAGTCAGAAAAAGTCGAGAATCATATGATTTCACTGATATGTGGGATATAAAACTGAAAGCGACAAAAGAACACGAAAAACAAATGAAGAAACAAAAACTCACAGACACAGACAACAGTTTAGTGGTTACCAGAGGGCCAGAGGGAGGAGATGGTAGATGAGGGTAAAGGGGGTCAAATACATGGTGATGGAAGAACTGACTCTGGTGGTGAACACACAATGTGATATATAGATGATGTAATTACAGAATTGTACACCTGAAACCTGTGTCACCCCAATAAACTTTAATTTAAAAAAAAAGAAAGAAAGAAAAGGTTTCTTAGAGAAAATGAGAACTAGATAGGAGATGATGACCAGATAGTGCAGGGGGAGTGGTGATGGAGTTAAGCAGGATTTGAGATGTACTGCTAGATTTTATGGGGTGAGAGGGGGATCTATTAAGGTGGACAGTAAACATCTCCATGGGAATGGGGGGGGGGCTGCTGTCAAGGAGGACTCCCAGGTTTCTTCCTTAAGCAGCTGGTGATGCCAGACTCAGGAAGAGAATCTGGTTTGGGGTTTGGGAAGTGAGAATGAAGGAAGAGGTTTATTTGGGCAGGGTGAGTTTGAGGAGCCTGTGGGACATCCAAGTTTTGTGTTTTTGTTTTTTTTTTTAAGATTTTTATTGGGGAATTGCAGGGAGGGGAACAGACAAGTTGCTGTC
>NW_017731650.1:1491283-1492782 GCF_001890085.2 Hipposideros armiger | reverse complement strand
TTAGCTGTGGAGGGCAGTGTCACTGGCCCTCATATGTGGGATCCAAACTGGGGCCCTCTGGCATCCCAAGCCAGTTCTTAACCATCACGCCACTCGGCCGGCCTGGGACATCCAAGTTTAAATATACACTATAGTCAGAACTCTTCTTGCCCATGACACTTTTTTCATGTCCTTTTTCAGACATTCTCCTGAATGTCTGAAAGAACCTGAAATTTTAGTTGCATTTATATATTTTCACAGTGAATTGAATATTGTGGTTCTCTGATTTGCTGTTCATCTCAACAGATTACTTATGCATATAATCATGTGTTTATCTGGGTTCCTAGCATTCATTTGGGGATTTAAATAAAAATTAAAAGAAAAATTATTTCTGGAAAAAGAAAGGTTGTATTACATGAATTACTAGGAAACAACAATGAATTTAAAAAGTTTTAACTTTAGAAGCCCACATTATGCTTTAAATAGACATCTATTTATTATATTGACCTGTTGTTGAAGCATAGGTACATGAAGAAATTCATTGTATCATAATTTTTTATCCTTTTAAATACAATTTCTAAATAAATTTTTTGAAACTGGTTTCTAAATAAAATTTTAAAATTTAACAGCAAAATTAATTAATTTGTGTACGCTAGTTTAGAACCCTTTTTATATGCTAAAGAATTTCTTTTCATATGGACTTGAAGGAGACTCTTCTCATGTTTAGATTCAACTAAATCATTGCTACATGGATTAGAGCTGTGGCAATGTGATGAGAATGAGACCATTTACTTTTAGGGGGATAGGCTAGCCATCTGTTGGCATCGAAACCTACGAGAGTTTATAGAGAGTCAGGAAGCTCTTTTAAAAATTTTTCCAAAATTAGTTAAGTAGGCAGGTTTCAAGTTCTCTCTGCCTATCTGCTATGCACCCAGAGCAGTGAGCATTAATATTAGAATCAAACAGCAAAATAGAGCTGTTTATTTGGTTTATAATTCACACCACCTTTTTGTATTATTTGTGATCTAAAACATATAATCACAAAACGTTTAATATTTTTATTCTAATAAGGTTTGTGACCTTTCTTTGTTAATTTACCTAGTTTCAAAGGTGTGCACTGGGTTATCAAATAGAGCTTTGAGATTCTACACTTAAGTATTTTAACTTTGCTGGAAATTTGACCTAATTAGACAATAACTGGTAAAAAATATGTGTCTGTGTGTGTACATACACACACACACACACACACACACACACACACACACAGGGATGCCAAAAAGAATGTATACAAGTGGACACTTTGGTCAATATTGCTCAAGCAGTAGCTCGCCATAATCAGAAGTGTCTGGATGCAACCACTTTGAGCACCTCTTGTAATTGCAGAACTCAAACGTGACTTGTATTCATCTTTTGTTATAAGTATATATTGAATATTACAGTTTTTAATACAGCTTTCCTTTCTTAAAATGAGTATACCCTTTTTTTGGCACCGTGTGTGTGTGTGTGTGTGTGTGTGTGTG
>NW_017731650.1:1471733-1491257 GCF_001890085.2 Hipposideros armiger | reverse complement strand
CAATAACTGGTAAAAAATATGTGTCTGTGTGTGTGTGTGTGTGTGTGTGTGTGTGTGTGTGTAGTAGCAGCAGCAGCAAAGGGGTAAATAAAATTTGTATGAAATCTTAATTTCAGTTTTTGTGCTCAGTGGAAAAAACAAGGCTGAGATGTTTAAGTTTACCTCATGAGAGCAGTTCACATATTCTTAGCGAGAACACATTTAGCACTGGTTTTGACCATCTCAGCAGGTCCCACCATTGTCTGATATTACATTGTTTTAGAACAAATTAATATTCACAAGCACTTTTGTACCTGATTTAGTACCATTAAAGTGCAAATACTTCATTATCTTACTGTTAGCCAGAGTTCAGAGCTCAATTAAGAAAATTGTTACGACTTCAATTTTTAAACTAAGGATGAATACAGAATGTAATTTTTTCTGATGAGTCAGCTAAGACATTTTTTTATCCCAGCACCTGAGTGGCTCTCCACTTACTCTGTTTTCAGAGCTAAGCAGATTTAGAATGGTTAATTCTGGAAGACATTAATTTTCAGCCTCACATCCCTATTCACCATCAATATAAAAACACTGCTATTTTACTTAATAATATGGCTTGAACTTATGAATATGTATGAATGTATTTTGTATTTTGAAATGTATATTTGCAAGTGTATTCTGTATTTTAAAAAACAATTGAGATAGCCCACTTAATCTCTTCTGAAAAGATGAGATATGAAAGTATAATAAGACATTATGTATTATTCCATTTTAGGGTATGTAATGAACACTTATAAGTTGAAGAATTATACTGGCTATTGTATCTTGGCAGATTGAATTTACTGCTATATGAAAAATATCGTTTAATGCATTTTTTCTGTAAGATTATCTTGATAAAGTTTTGATAAGTATAAAACAAATGTGAAAACATTTTAGATGCTGTCATACCTAGAAAACTAAATCTAAACAGTTCATTGACTTTTGAGGCTTTTATTAATGTGTATTTTTCTGGTTCTGGTTTATCTTTCCCCAGTAAAAACATAGCTAATAATTTAAGAACATGAGTTACTATGTTTTTGTTGGGGGGAAAAAATTGTCAAGCATTTATATTGAGCCTTATAATAGAAGTTTGTGCAATTGTGTACTTCAGGACAATTATGAAGAAAGCATTATAAGATTCTGTAAATGTAAATTGCTAGTTCAGTAGTATTTTTTTATATTGTATGCAATAACATGGTTATGGACTAAGGTTAAAATTGAACCTTTAAATTCTTAAAAAGGCTTTGCTAGTCATAAGAGTTTAATATTACTGAGTATATAATTAAATTGAAGCACAAATTATTAGACCATATTTGATATTATTAATACTAACATTATTTAACATTTTCCCTCTGGTATACAAACTATGAATGACTCTGTTTTACTAAGAGTTGTATATTCTTAATGCAACCTATAAAAAACAAAATTGTCTCAAGTCTTCTGTTTTATTTTTTTTCTACAGGAGTACCAAAATCTGATCTCTTGCACACTGGATCGTTAAGGGGCCATAAAGACTGCTTTGAAAAATACCATTTGATTGTAAACCAGGATTGTCCTAGATCTAAGCTTTCAAAAAGTACTTATGAAGAAGTTAAAACCATTTTAAGTAAGAAGATAAACTGGATTGTACAATATGCACAAAATAAGGATGTGGATTCAGATTCTGAATGTTCTAAAAATCCCCAGCATCAGGTGTTTAATTTCAGGCCAAAGCCAGATAAAAAGTTACTCCCACAGTTTGACTCCCAAGTACCAAAGTATTCTGCACAGTGGATGGGTGGAGGTACAGGTGGCCTCTCACACTGTACACAAAGAATATTGGAGCAGAGGGAAAATACAGACTTTGAGCTTGCTGTGTTACAAGACTCAGGTGCCACTGTACGCCACAATAGTGTATTGTGGTCTCATAGTCACAACCAGGCACAGAAAAAAGAAGAGGCAATCTCTACTCCAGAGGCTAATGTCCAGACCCAGCATCCACATTATAGCAGAGAGGAATGTAAGTAAAATGGGGAGAAAGCTAAGCCTGAAGTTTTGTGGGGGGTTTTTTTGGGGGGGCGGTTACAGTTTTATATACGTCATGTCAAGAATTTTGCTGTTCAATTATAGGTTTGGTAAACAGAGTGTTTAAATGACAGGTTCACCCTAGAAAAAAATGAGATGTCTTAAAAACTCTCCACTAGTTCTTTGGAATACTCCTTAGTGTGTCCTAAGCATTGGAATTCTACAGCCCTATCATTTGTTTTGCCATTCTAAATTATTAAACTAAACAAAATCAAAGTGAATTGGGAAGTTCAGGGTTCTTATAGTTGAGAAATAAAGCTTCAACCATTTGCTCGCACACACATTGCCACATTGCTAATCCCTGCAAGACTAATTGACTGGGGGTGGCATTTCGGAAGCAAAAATCTGACATTTTACTAAAGGCCAAAGGTAATGTGTTATTTTAAAGTTGGAAAAGTGATTCATTCAGTCTGCATCTACAAAAACTCACAGAAGCTGAGATAATTTTAATTGACTTAAAAGCAAACGATTTTAGAACTAGACGGGACCATAGGTATATTTTTATACAACTTCTTGTTTCTGCATACAATTATCTAAAGTTATATAACTAGATAGACAAATTGATTTTTCAGACTATATCCAGAGTACTTTATAGTAGTAGTGCTTTTCAGACTGCGTATCATGAAGTATATGTAGTGTTTAAGCAAAATCGACTTGATGGATAGTGACTCACACATGTAAAAACTGGACCAAAATGGTTAATATCAGAATCCAGTGGACCTCTTCTGAAGTAGTATTTCTTGGTGAAACGTTTGTTTCTGGTGGAAGAGTACTGGGGGTGATGTAAAACCTGTTTCTTACTGTGGATTGAAGTTAGGATTTGAAAACTCCATAGTGCAGGAGTTAATGACTCCTAGGGTACTGCTCAATGTTATGCTGGCAGATGAGTACAAATATTTTTTTAAATAGATTGTTAGCAATGTAGGCAGCTTATTTTCCCAGGTTGTTGTGGTAATAATGAATATATTTTCATGTTTCAGTGAATTCGATGACTTTTGGTGAGGTAAAGCAACTGAATGCAAAGCTCCGACAGCAAATACAGGGTAAAGAATCAGTGTCCATGTTTTTTGCATGTGAAAATATGATACAGAAAACAGGATATCATTAGCTTCATCTGAATTTAAATTTGGAAGTGGGATTAGAACCTGTTGGAGTTTCCAGAGCAAAAAGAATAAGAAAACAACTTATTTATGTGCTGCAGGGGAAATAGGGTTTTTTAAAAGTGAAAATGGAAACTACAACTTAATCTCTATCTCCTTACTAACATTTTATTAACTCTCTACTATTGTGCCAGGTGAGCTCCCTAACAGTTCTTTAAGGCAGGTGTTAGGCCTGGCTTTTGTTTTGAAATTATGAGCAATTTCAAGCACAAACGTAGTGAATAATGTAGTGTACTCCTTGACCCATCTTCACCATCAGCTCTTATCAAAAGCATAGCTAATTTTCCTCCATCTCTGCTTGCTCTCATTCCCCTTCTCCCATCCGCCCCCAGCATGGATGATTTGAAACAAATCCCAGAAAACGTAACTGTTGTGTTCCAAAATATTTCAGGATTTTATCTAAAAGATAACTTTTTTTAAGGCAATCACCACCTCATTATCACATCTGGGGGAGGGAAACCCACGAAATGTGGTAACACCAACAGTTAACAGTATTCAAATAAATTCCCCTTTGTCTCCTTTTTTTTTTTTTTTTTTTTTACTATTGATTCCCATTTAAGTGAGGAAACTGCACTTAGGGGAGAGTGAGATTGCTTACAGAAGATCATGCATTCAATTAGTAACAGATTAAAGATTCTGACCCTTCCTGTCTTAACTCCAAAGCTAGTGGTCTTTCTTGGCCACACAGCCTCTCAGAATAATAAAATAATAAGAGTAATAGTAACTTACATTTATTAAGTACTTATTCTGTGGTAAGTCCTTTACAAGTATGATCTTATTTAATCCTCCCAGTAACCCTGTGAGTGTTACTCTCATCAAGGTTACACATAAGAGGAAATTAAAACAGTTTTTTACTTGCCTCAGACTTAATGAGTAGGAACAAGGACTAAATATTCCAGCTAGTCGGATTCCAAAGCTCCTTAGAGACATTTCCAGACCTGGGTACTATAATGGGCGCTAACTTTTCATAAGTCAGGTACTACTGACTTAACCTGTTTATATTTCAAAGTGATAAAAGTGTCTCAGACGTAGTTGTAACTGCCATGTCTGCTGTACTTCTGTAGAGTCATTGTTTATGACTCTCTTTGAAGTTTCACGTGATGGAGAAGAGGAGCTCTGAATTCCAGTTGGCCGTGCAAAGTGGTCAGCGTCCGAGGATGCTCAAAATACCTGTTTCCTTGGAGTCAAATTACTGTCATTGCAAACATGCACCCAGTGCCTTCAGTTAGGTACTTGAAATATAAATCACAGGATTAGCTTTCTCTGTACTAAAAACAGAACTGCTTTTTAAATCTTTACAGAAGTTTTTGAAGAGTTAACACACCAGGTGCAAGAAAAAGATTCTTTGGCCTCAGAGCTCCATGTCCGCCACGTTGCCATCGAACAGCTTCTCAAGAACTATTCCAAGTTACCTTGTTGGCAAGTGGGGCGGACAGGAGTGAAGTCACACCCACCCATAAACAACTGAACTCAGCTGGCACCCACTGCCCAGCCCCTGCCACTGGCTGACTGCTCTGCCAAGCACGCAGGCTCTGAAGAAGCAGAAGAAAGTTATGGTCCATTTTTTCATGGTCATTAAATTTGTAAAGCTTAAAGGCAGTATTAACATCTTTGTCAAATAAAGTGGATTGTTATACTCTAGTCTTCTAGGGTTCATCATTTTGATTTATTTTGGGAATCTGTTTCCCCTGTAATTACTAAATGGCACTCCCTAATTACCACACGTGACTACTTAAACATACTGTTACAGTGTGATTTTATTAAATGTGGTTTAATGTAATTCAACTTTCAAAACAATAGAAGGTTAACAAAGTCCTTAGTCTGAACTACTAAAGATAAATTTTAAGAGGGAAATGGAATTCATATCACCTCTTATTTATTATGAGCAATATTTTAATATGAAAATTTTATATATATATATATAAATGCTATTTTAGGTACCTTTCCATTCTCTTTATAAATGTGTGTTTGAATGGCTCTCTGTTATATTTACTCTTTCATGTGTGAATATGTTACCCATATTTCACATCACTGCATTTTATTCTCTTAATACACTGTTTTTACAACTCTTGTCTTGTTTTCCAAAGATAAATGTATTTTGGAGTAGAAATATAGGTGAATTGTCTGACTTCTAATAGCTCTTATGAAAGAGAAATTAATAACTTTTTAAAGCAAATATACAAGAAAATAAAATATTTTTTTTTCTATCAAGAGCAGTTCTGAGTTCATTCAGGAAGAAAATGCTAATCTAACTTTTGTATGTCAATTTATCTCCATAGAAGTAAAAGCCTCTTCTACTTCATGATTACTTTCATTCTAATTACTTTCATTCTAATGACTTTGATGTGTTAGAATTTGGGCAGAGTAAGTCAAGTCTCATTTCCAAGTCAAATGTAGTATCTGTCTTCAAATTGTGCTGTGAAATAATTGTCCCATCTTTGAAAAACATTAAAACTATTTTGTGTGCCACTTTGGATACAGGTTCAAGAATCCTTAAACTGTCCAAATTCTGTTATCAACCTCAGAAAGTATTGTGAGGTATTTTTCTAAACTTTAGAATCACAAGGGCAAGAGAAGACTGCTTGACAAAGAAAAACAAAACTAATTCAAAAAAAGCCCGTTTTGAAAAGGATAAAATCATATAAGTTGCCTGTGACATTTCCAAAGAGTTCTGAACTAACAGGTTGTCTCAAGCAACTACATAACTTTTTAATTAGTATAGTAAAAGCTATAATCAATGCAGAATTAAAATGGGCTCTAAATTCTGTTTTCAACTGGTGCTTAGAATGTATTTGTAATGTAAGATCCTTTGCTTGAAGGAAACTACAGAAAAGCACATAACTTGGCAGCTTCGTATATGAAGATAGGAATGACTTCTGTAAATTCGGCAGCCTGCCCCAGCTTGGGTCAGATTTTAATCTTGAACATAAATAGTATTTGACTAAGCAAAGAAACACCTCAAACTAATAGAAAACAACTTTTTTGTAATGCTAAGATGTATTAAATTTACTTGAGTGTATTACTTGATATCTCAATGATTTTTGTTGTTTTGAAGTATGACGTAACTGCTTTTTGGAGAGAGCTTTTGAAAGATGATTTCAATTTCTCTTGATTCTTTGAGTCATCCAAAATGAATTTAAACTCCAGGGTGTTGGGAGGCATTGCCTTAGTTTTTGATAAGCTTTAAACTGAATGTGTGCAATATCAAAATCGATACATTTACAAGGTGAATAGACACTCCAGAAGATGCTAGTATCTTAGTGCCTAGTTGTTGTGGTCACATTTTCAAAGTTGACTTGACTCTCTTTTGGCGTAATTCATTAAAAATGTCACCAGCCAGTTGCTTGCACACATTTCTGCGTCTGTTTAGGTCACTTAGGGACAGCCATAAATTTGGGGGCGTGTTGCGTTTGGTATCAATAGTAGCATATTCCAGAAGATGAGCCATATGGTGCAGCCCTGAAGACAACAATGTTACCCAAAGAAAGTATTTTCTTATTTCTTAAGGAATTTCTGGCAAATATGCAGCTTTACTAATGAGTCTGGAACAATTGGATGGGATTGTGCATGTACCAAGGTCTTAATCGGGGATTCTGATTTATTCTGTTTAGATATTTAAGCTCTTCAAAGGAAAGGTGCTTTGTATTAAAAATACCCGCGGTGCTGGTACTCACACTAGTACTTTATTTGGATAAATATTCTAGTAAAATAAATTTTTGTTGAAGTGTTTTGCACAACAGTTGATCCAAATATTTGATAAGCTTACTTTATATTCCAATGTTAGTTTTCTTGATTGAATGTACAATTATTGTATATACTAACATAGGGATGAGGGACAGAGTTGAGTTCTACCTTGAGAGAATATGAAATACTACAGATATTCGTTACCATACTTGGCTAGTCTGTACAGTTGTGAGCACTTTTTGAGGAAGTTTAGAAGAAAATCTCATATATACCTTCAGTTTTAAAAAGGGCAAGAGAGAGGCTGCTAATTAGCTATTACTAATATTTTCAGAGCTTATATGATTAAGGGAAATGAAATAGGACTAATATTTTTTTCACGTTAGATTTCATAATTAGGCAAGTTGAATTGAGTTTTAAAAAATCAGTTTGCAGTCAAAAGTGATTTTGACCATACAAGATTATTCTCTTTAAGATTAAAGTTTTCAAATCCATTTGGCCTTTTATCATCCTTTGATACTACTATTTAAAATCCTAATTTGTCTTCTTTTTTAAGGTATGCACTCAAGACACCAGTAATGAATGATGAAGGCAACAGAATTGTGTTTTGTCCCACTATGTGGTTTCTTATGCACAATGTTGGGGCAAAGAAATGTTCTTGAATCTTCAAATTATATGCTCATTTCACCACAAAGTGCCCATTTTTATATGCATTTGAGGATTATTTTTAAAATAGCAAGCTCATGTTGGAAAGTGATTTCAGAAATACAGTCAAAATATATTGTATTTTGTTGTTGGCATCTTGACAGGCATTTAGATATTTCTCGGGTTTCTCATTTTACCATATTCTTTCCCACTGAAAATGGTTTAAAGTGCTTTCTGGGGGTTTTTTTGTTTATATAATATTTTTACCTTGGTGTTTATACTCTTCAGTTTTGTCAGTCAATTTTTGCTAGTTTTTTATAATTAGTTGTTTTGGATCCATTTGTGTGTGTTAATATTTGCCAATTTGGGAAGAAATCTGCATTATTAATGTGTAAAATGTAATACAAAATGTATATGCTCTAAACTTAAGCAGGGACTTTTAAAAAATAAATGATTTGTGTAACTTAGTAGGAGGTTCAGGTTAGTGACCATAAAATTAGGTTACATGATGTGAAAACTTTTAAATGGTACAGAGTAATGTTATTTTTTCTGATTTATGCCAGTTTACTGATGTTATTGCTTATGCTAAAGTAAGATATTTGAGTATTTTTAAGTACTTACCACAAAGTTTAATACTCAACAAAACTCTTTAAATAGTTTTTGTTCAGATGGGGCTGTAAAGCAAAGATAATTGATTTCATTTCAATGTTTAATTGCATTTTTGACTTTAGGTTGGTGGAAATAAATCAGGAAATTGTGGTGAAAATCAGTACGAGAGAAAATTCAACAGGTTCCTCTTGCCAAATTAAGTTTTATGGTGTTAGGGTGGGAGAGAGTATTTACCTGAATAACAAGGTAATAGGGCTCTGGCACCAGTACGGGTTTCTTGGAGGAGGGCTATGATAGTGTTTGGAAGAAATAACAAGACTCTGTCGTACATCTCAGTATTTTCATTCACTTCATCCTTTCCTAACTGCCCTTGTTATCATGTAGTCTAAGGTATGTCACAATTTGGTCATATTGCTGTGAACACATCATAGCAAGTCATAGCAAGTCTCTAGCATTAAGATTTTTTTAGCATCTAGTTCATAACATACTTTTCCTATTCTTTCTAGTTTAAAAGAGTCCAGATTACTTAATACATTTTAGTCATGTTGAATAGTCATAATTTTGAGATTACCAGAGTGAAACAAATCATGGACGTGGGTATTGCTCTCCATCCTCCCCCCGCCCCGCCCCCAAAAAATGGTTAGTTGAACCTCCTCGCCTACACACAAAGCAAAGGGAATTTTAGTAATTGTTTCTTATTTCTTTCAAACGTGTAAATGTTTATTTCCATTCTACTACCTCCAAAAGATGCAGTTTAGAAAGTTCATTAGTTCTGTTAAAGCCATCCCTACTTTTACAATATGTGGGTTAACCTTGATATATATCAGTAGCTTATACTATGGTCATTGAAAATCATCTCTCTGGTGTTAGAAATTTATTTTACAAAATTGTGCTAAGACGTTCAGAAAAAGAAAATGCAACTGCAGTGGTGAAAAACAAGATAGTTTCAGAAGTTTATTTAGACATTGCTTGGCTGTTACACTTTTAAAACTGCAATAACTTACGTGTTTGTATTCTCCTTTGGAACTGTAATTACATATGCTTGTCTACTATTTTTAATTTTACAATAAAATAAATATTTTGTTTTCTGTTAGTTTCAATGGACATTTTTAATAGAACATTTTTTTTTTAATGGTTGACCTATGTGAAGGGTTTTGTTTTGCAGGCTTAAGGAGTTAGAATTACTATCCAATGGTTTTTGTCTTAATTTCTTGTGAGAATTCTTTCTTTGAAATTTAAGTAAATATTCTCTGTCCCAAGAGTCCAGAAGCAGGTAATAAGATTCCTGTGACTTGCTGGATGTCTGTGTAACTTCTTTAAATTGGGTTGTACTTGACATACGGTAAATACATAGATTTTAAGTGTGTTTGAGTTTTAACAAATATATTACAACTTTATACCCATCACCCCTTTGTGCTCCTTTCCAATCTCCTCACTCCCCCATTTCCCTTCCACCCACTATTCTGATCTCTGTCCTTAAAATTTGCATTTGCCTGCTCTAGAACTGCCTCTGGCTTTTTTCACTCAACTGGATGCTTTGAAATTCATATTAATGCAAGGAACAGAAGTCTGTCCACACCCCACCTTTTGTTTGTTTGTTTGTTTTTTGCTGACTAGTATTCTATTGTATGAATATATTGTAATTTGTTATTCATTCACCTGTCAATAGACTCAGTTGTTTCCAGTTTGGGGTTAATAGGACTAAAGCTGTTATGAATTTTTTTAATTTGGCTTTTAAAAGAATAATAAAAATATAAAAATACTCGAGATCACTTATGATTAGCATTATGAATCTGAATATTTATTAAATTACCATTTTTCCCAATGATTTTTAACACAACTTATATAATAATTTTGTGGTAAAAAAATTTAAACTAGGAAACAAAGACAGTTGTACAAAAGGTCAGAGACAGATTACCAGATAAGGAATGTTTGAGAATTGAAACATTTAATAGGGTGCTAAGAGACTCTTAATCGTTCTTAAAAGTCTCTTCACAAGTCTTAACAGTCTAAATCAGACCCCTCTGTTTTCCAGAAGAGGCAGTGATGGCCAAGAGTCTGGTTGGTGAAAGTATTGGAAAGAGCACCATACCACAAATGAAGTTCTGTTGAAAGTACTTTGTGACGTTAAGAAAAATCTGTCATTATTCTAAGCCTGAGCTTACTCAGCTAAACCAAACTACTGGTAAAACGTAAGCCTGCGGTTCACTGTATTATCTATCACCTTTGTTCCTGCCTCTGTTCCAAGCCTTGAGAATTTTGAAACTATTTGTAAAATGATTTGCTCTTCCTCCTTTGCAAAGGTCATTATAGGACCTGGAATTCTTTGCAGGTGTCTTGAGACAGGCAAGTAGGTGTGCATGTGCTGGGCAGGAGGAGGGAGAGATGCAGGCACAACACGCCCTATTTATATAACATGTTAGTGTTCTAAATTGTGAAAAGTTTTTAAAATGTTTTACTTTTAGAATCTGATCTAGATGTGATATCTTAGATCCCTTTATCTTGAAAAATTCTACATGATTTGCAAGTTTCTATCATTGGTTTTCTTTTTTTTTTTTTTTTTTGTGGTCAGCGTTGCTGCCCAGCACAGAATCCCATTCTAGCGCTCAGACAGCACAGACCACCTTCACCTCTAGAAAAATGTACAACCTCAAACTCCCTTGCATCTGGGGTACCCACCTTGACTGATGATGCAAGAAACTGGGTAGGAGAGATCCATGTTGATAGCAGCTGTGCCTGACTATCCGCAGAGGCAACTCCTGGTATCTGGTGTTGAGTAGCCATCGCTCTGTGTGATGTTGGCCATGAACCTAGTAGTTGATTGATCGCCTTAATTCCTACCTGGTTTCCAAGACTTCTGGGCAATCGCTGCCTATTGAATAAATTCCACTTTAGCCTAAGTTGACCACTTGCTTTCTCTAGTTTGCAACTGAGAACTCCATAACACCTCACGCCATCCACTGGGTCCGTGTCCATGTCCAGTGCTCTCCTATTTTGAGATCTTACCTGGTTTCTAAAATGGAACTGCTGGGAGCCACCGTGTGTCTAAACGATCCCTCAGGACCACATAGGCTGCCTGATGGGCCAACCAAAACTGATGGGAAGACTTGGAAAAGAAATTAGACCTTATGGTAACGCAAATGTCAACTTTCCTGTTAAAAGTTCATTGTCCACTGTCCACCACTAGTTACTAAAAGTGCTGTGTATCTACCAGGCTCCTGGAGGAGGTGGCCTGATAGGAACAGTCACAGTCATAACCTTAGCTCTGGTTTGGCCTGTGTTCTCCCTGGTGATACTCACTCCCAGCCCAGGAAGCATCTGTCCAGTGAAGGAGAGACTTCAGAGGCAGCATCAGAATTATGTGTCCTCTGAATGTAAGTCTCGGTAGCTACTCAGATGCCTAAGGCCTTCATCCAGTGGCTGAATACTACACATTCTCTCCACATAACCCACTCCCCACAGCGTCTCTACTTCAGGCCTTTGCTAAATCGCACCTGTTCTGTCTCCATTTCTCCTCCAAACCAGTGGCTTGCTGACTAAGGTTCATAAAACACACATCAGTGGGCTGCACCTCCAGAGTTTCTGAGTTAGTAGGTCAGAGGTGAGACCCAAGAGTTTTCATCTTAACAAATCCCCAGGTGATGCTGATGCCACTAGTCTGCATAGCACATTGAAACCACTGCTCCAAACCATCCAGTGCCCCAGAGTTTACTTCCCAAAAGATGAGACAATGCTACTGTCTCCTTAAAGACTATTCCAGATTACCACTGCCTACAGAGTAAAATTGGCCCTCACAGCTCAGCATTAAGAGCCTTCACCATTTGGCTACCACCTACTTTCCATGTTAATTCTTTTATCAAATTGGGATTTTATTATGTGCCAGGAACTCAACAAGCCCTGTTGATCAAAGAGAGGAAAAAAAATCCTTTGTCAACTGAAAGGATTTTGCCAAGATAGTAAATAAATAAGGATTGAAAATTGTCCATTGGATTTAGCACCTAGGAATTGAGTGAGAACAGTTTTAATGGACTTATGGGAGCAAAAATAGATCCCAATAAATTCAAAGTGTGGGTAGGGAGGTACAATAGTGGATTTGGGGTGTGAGCTCTAAAAAGTTTAACCATAAAGTGAAGTTGAAGTCAGAGAGGATGTGTTTCCAAGGTTGTTTTTTAAGTTGGAAAGTATCCGAACGTGAATAAATGCTGAGAGGACTGAAAGGCTAAAGAAGGAAAGGTAGAAATAATCAAAGGAGTAAAGTACTGAAGAGATGGAATAGGACAGCACATCTAGAATGATTTGTCTTCAATGCGACTTAGGACCACCTTGACACTGGAGAGGAGGTAAAACGAGATGAATGTACTTGAGGGAGATTGATTGGAGAGGAAGCTGAGAAGGGCCCTATCTGGCTGCTTCCGTTTTTCCATGAGCAGGAAGAAGATGATGAGGTCGCAGGCTCGAGGGAAGTGGTGAAGTGCTCAAGAGCTGCTTCCTGAGAAACGAGCGACATCTCAGCTACAACAGGAAGGGTTACAGGACTGTTTAGAAGAGGTGGACACGGCGGTGAACACAATGTGACATATAGATGATGTATTACAGAATTATACACCTGAAGCCTATGTAACTTTACTAACTATTGTCACCCCAATAAACTGCAAATTTTTTTATAAAGAAGAGGTGGAAACTGAGGTCCATGACTCACCACTGGCTGAATTTCTCTGAATTTGCATTCAGATTTTGTTGCTGTAAATATATACAGAGAAGGACTATTTTTGCAATTGGAGTAAACTAAACTGAGAGCACTACTGAAAACATTAGAATCTGAAACTTGGATAAATTTGTGGCTCGAAAAGAAAATGTAAAAAACTTTACCCAGTAGATAAAATCAAGTGTGTGTGTGTGGGGGGGGGGACTGAGAAATTTAACAAGCTACTACAAATATGTTGGGGGGGGAACAAATTCTGTAGCTTAAGAGTGGACTAGGACTCTTGAAGGCCAAGCCCTACAGGTCAGCTGGCATCAAACTTCAGCACAGAGAAAAGGTAAGTGTGTGGCCTAGATAAAAGGAGGTTTACACTCCACTCCTGGGCACTGCTTTGCTTCTCTTAGCTTCTCTGATCATCTGGAAAAAGTAGAATTGACCTCTGTGATCTTTAGGGGAATTCCAGCTCGAACACTCTATAAGGATAATGAATTCTGAGAAACCTGCGATGGAAAATCTCACCAGCCCCTGCATGAACAGCGGAGCTGAGCCCAAGGGACCTAAAGGAAATGTGGTTTCGTTTAAAAAGAAACTGTGAGGTGCTTTTGCAGCAAGCTATTTCTAAGATCATCTCTGACAAGAAAAAAGACTGCATAACCAACCTGGCTCATAAGCAGCTGTGCAATTCTTCACTGTTTGTAGAAAGACAAAAAAGAACTAGAAGCCTTGACACCTTATTCCTCTCCCGCATTCTTCTATCAGGGAGAAGTATTGGGGGAGAATTTTCTCTTAGAAATCACAGTGGGGAGGTTCGCCCACAGGAGCAGAAGTTGGGTCTCCTACAGGACCGCTCCAAAAGACTGGCTCAGATGTTTCCACCTGTGCCTGGAGAGGCTATAAAGGCTGCGTGGGAGGCGGTTATTCAGTCAATAGAACTGCCCTCTACTCTGATGTTCTCTCTATCCTGTCATGGGAGCGGAAAACTGTTCTTTCTTTCCTGAAGTGACAAAAGTAGATGATAACGTTTCATTTTTGTTTAATGTTTAGTTTTGAGGCCTTACTTGGTAAAACTTAAAACACAATCTTATGATCTTATGTTGGTGTATCAGGGTTCTCCAGAGAAACAAAGAAAGAAACAAAACCAATAAGAGGTGTGCGTGTGTGTGTGTGTATGTGTGTGTGTGTGTGTGTGTACATACACCAGGAGTGCCAAAAAAATGTATACAAGTGGACAATTTGGTAAACGTTGCTCAAGCAGTAGTTTGCCGTAATCAGAAATGTCTGGATGCTGATGGTAACCACTTTGAGCACCTCTTATAATTGCAGTAGTCAAATGTGACTTGTATTCATCTTTCGTTATTGGTATATATTGAGTGTTACAATTTTAATACAGTTTTCCTTAAAACGTGTATACATTTTTTGGCACCCTCTGTATATATGAATATATATGTATATATATGTATGTGTATGTATATATATATATATATATATATATATATATATATATGTGTGTGTGTGTATATATATATATATATATATATATATATATATATAGACAGAGAGAGAGAGAGAGAGAGAGATTATTATTTTAGAGACTTGGCTCACACAATTGTGGGGGCTAGCAAGTCTAAAATTTGCAGAACAGGCTGGCAGGCTGGCAATTCTGGCAAGAGCTGATGTTGCAGTTTTGATTCCAAAAGCAGCCTGAAGGCAAAATCCCCTCCTCCACAGGAAACCTCAGTCTTTTCTCTTAAGGCCTTCAACTGATTAAATCAGGCCCACCCACATTATGGAGGGTAATATACTTTATTAAAATGTACTGATCTAAATGTTAATCACATCTAAATAGGTGTTTGCCCAAACAACTTGGCACCATCACCTAGCCTAGTTAACAAAATTAAACATTACAGCTGATCTCTATTTTTTCCTTTTATTTTTAATACTCCATGAATTTGTCATCTGGAAACCATGGGTCTGGCATTACCCCATCCACACAGCTGCCTCTAAGCAGCACTCCCCAAAAGCCTTATTAGCTCAGGTCTTCATGATCTCCAGAAGAGCAAATGCTCCCATGAGGCCCTTAGACTATTCTGAATTTGTGCATGTGTTCTAGGAGGGCTTAGAGGAAGCCCTTTTCATTATTTTTTTTCATTATCCTTTGTGTAACAGATAGTTACCTAATCATCCTTTTTTCTCTTAATCTGGTGTTGGTCTTAAATGATTTGAAGACTGAGTTTTATACAAAACATAAAAGATATATATAACCCCTAGTAGATGCAATACTCAATAATTTTAGAAAAATTATTGAAGGGTGTTAAAATATTGAATGTTTGGTTTCATATTCTCCTTGCTCTCTCCTACCTCCACCCCACAAATAACTTCAGAGGGCTGTTTTGTAGCAGAGAACGATACCACTCCTCAACCACTACCCGCCCAAACCACACAGTCTTGAAACAAATTTCCTTAGTCCTGGGTGGCAGAAGAACTTGAGAGCCCCACACAACTAACTGTGTAAATAACTGAGACTAGAAAAGGCAACATCTGGGCCCCCTGCTGAGTTTTTCTCCACTGTTGCTGCCACATTGCTTCTCACAATAGCCAGTGCACTGCCGCTGCCCTGCAGAGAGATTGGGGAGCTTCCCTCAACAGAGAAGAAGATGCGGGGGGAGTTGAGCTGGTGAACGGCAAAACCACATTACCTGTGTGAACAAAGCACAAGCCAAGAGACATGCACATCCTGCAGGGCTACACTGCTTTTCATCCAAGTATGGATGGAATTTCTGTCCCAGATTGACACAGATTGGTGTCATCTCAGAGAACAAAGTGAACCTGCGTGTGACATATGAATATCATAGGAAACCACTAAATGTGTGCGGCTGCAGGGGCCTCTGAGAGTCTCAGAGCTTCAATTTAATTTGCTTTGTTTCATTTTAGGAGTCTTCTCAAAAAAAAAAAAAGTCCTTCAAGAACAACTAAAATGTGATATCGATGAAAGCAGAGCTCTTCCTGCTGTTAAATGAAAGAAGATGGAGATTGTTTAAGCAAAGCCCCTGGCACATCCCTCTCAGTAACTGTCCCCTCTCCCCTCAGTTCCCTGAAACTGCCACCATGAATCCTGAAACAATTGAGTGACCTAAGGACCCTGGGTATCTACAAAGTGTCATTTAGAAACTGCTTTCTGCAGACCTGATTAGCCTGTACAGAGGCGAGGACCAAACCCCAGGTCTCCTGATTCCATTTCCAGAGTTCCCATGGTACGACACCACCTCCATCTGGGCGCCTCGTTTTTATTTCTGTCACACAAGACCTTCTGTCTAATAGAATTGCCGGCTATCTCCACACGGATGGACCACAGACACAGCCAGGAGAGGGAACTACTGGGGAAAGAAAAGGCAGAACCAGGTTTTCCCTGATAAGTAAAACAAGGTTTGGTCCAAACCAGGACAAGTGCTAGTGAATCCAGAGGATGTCTGAGATTCCTCACTCTGGAAGCCAACCAGGTAGGCTCTGAGAATAGCTCCTATCAGAACCGAAATCCAGCAAGTGCCTTTCTTAGATCAAAAAGCCAGTTACGGAAAACTCATTCCCAGGAACAGTCAAAGCTTCAGGAAATTCATTCCTAGGAAATGTCAATGTTTATAAATGCCCATTGTGACTACCTAGAAAAAAAGGAAAACATGTACCCTGCTGATCCTGTTTCTTCAAAACAGAGGTGCTAAAATCCATATATTACTATCGTCATATGTTCAAGAGACTATACACCGCATGGGAGGAGTTTCCTGTCAACAGAAGGAAATGGCAACTGCATGTAAAAGTCCCCAAATGTCCTATATTATTAAGTTGTGTTGTAATATTGTTATGTTATCTCTTTTGCAGAAATAACGTATTGCTGTACCACACTCTGGATGGAACCCATGAGAAGGCTCATGTTGCTGGACCAGCAACATAACTCATTACGAAGCCAAATTCCAATCCCATACCTAAGTGAATTTGAAATGGAAACCTAGTGAGATACAAAGAAACTTTAGAACAAGATCTGAAACTGTTAGTTAAGTAACCTTCTTCCTACTCATTACCTCTAACGATTCTCATTAAAAGTAAGAGGAGGCCCTATCCAATTACCTACTCACTGCTTGGTTTCCTGTTGTGCTAATAGACAGGAAGAGAAATAGAGGCTGCTGCCAAGCATGCACTGGAGGCTGAGTGCAGTCTGCAGGTTGGCCGCATGTCTGGGTATGCTGAGCCCTTCTGATCAGTCAACTTCATTCAGTAAAATCTCATTACTGGAGATGCTGGGAGAGTCTCCAAGACAATGATAAAAAGGTTGTGCTGCCTCTTCCCCTTTCCTTCTGGAACAATTCGGTCCAAGAGCTGTTAGATAGGATAAGCAAGGTAAGTGTCCACAGGGGTGTGGGGTGTGCGGCTGCTGGTGGGGGGTGTTAGAGCTGGAGCAAGTGGGGGTGGGGCTGATGCAGGCTGTCAGACTGCCAGCGGGATAAGGAAGGCACCTTATCCCTTATCATAGGGGCATGGGGAGAAATGAGGGGTGTCACAGACTCGGTGGGCTGAAGAGGGCATCTTTGGGGGGAGGGGGCAATTGGAAATTAGTTACATACACAGAGATTGATCAAATAAGTAAATATATGAAGGATAATGGGAGCCTGGTTTCTCATTCCTAAAGGAGTTACAAATTGGAAAGGTAGAAAACTAAACTGAACTCTGCAGGTTTGACTGGAATTGAAGATAATGGGGTAAACCCATGATCCTCAAGATAGATGACAGACAGATAGGCAGATAAACACATGAACATTAAATACGCATACACATGTAAACATGGCTATTTGTGCTTGTTCAGAAGGGGTCTGGGAGAGTGACCCCAGACAAAAGCAATAAGTATTCCCTAAAACGCCAATTTTAATTTCTACTCTAAAAAAAACAAGTGGAATAAACATGATAAGAGTCACTTAAAATAGAGTCAGGAGACCATTAGGGAAGTGGGGCCTGTGCACATCTTGTGCCTCAGTTCTCAGAGCTGATATTAAGTCACTAGCCTGTTGCTAAACTTAGTCAAGGCTGAGCCATAAACATCCTGGAACCACAGCTGCTCCGTGGACATATATGGACTTTACTTCCTCCCTGTAGTTTTTCCGTCATTCATTTGCATATTGGAACTAACCAATCCCTGTGAACCTAGCCAGCAATCCTTCTTCATTTGTATGAGAGAATTACTTTTTCTTTTTGCCTTTAAAAACCTTCCCTTGTTCTCTCCAGAGCACAGTTTGAGTTGCTACCTGAACCTGTGTTTCTGGGATGTGAATTATTTTAAGACCCCAAATAATCTTTCTTATAGCTACAGATCGTTATTGGGTTACAAACCATTCTCCACTAAATCAGGGCTCCTTCTGGGAAATGATTAACTTTAGAGCTAGGGGAAAGAAAGAACACGAGTGTTTTTTGTCCCCAAAAATACAAAAGTGCTAAAAAAAAATACCAAAGTGCTCAAAAAATGATGTGAACATGTCAAAAGAACACAGAAGCCATGTTGAAGGGGCCCATTGGCCAAATCGAATGCAGTGTAAGTATCAAAATAATCAGTTGAGTAAAATAGGAAAACGTGTCCATACTGATTTTTAAAAATGCATAAATTGAGAGTGTGTCAGGAGATGGGAGAGTTACATAATCTCAAAATACCTACTCCTAAATAATTGTCATTTACAAAGGGGAAAAGAAAAACGAAGGTTCTACCTTAACTAAGGGATCAAAGTGGTATGGGGAGATGAGGGTGGGGTGAAAAGAGGCATAAGATTGCAATTTTCCATAAGAAAATACAATTTGGAAAAAATCTAATAATTCTTGTCTGTTATTCTTAGCTGTTATTCACTGAAAGCTAGAAAATCAACAACAAATATCTATTAAGACTATTCAGTGATAACATAGTACTTGAAACAAAAAATAAATGAAAAGGTTTTTACAGAGGGGGAAAAGAATTACATAAGGGCTCTCAACACAAATCCTGATCCTTAAGAGTTTCAAATGATACTAATTTGAAAAAACCAGTTCTAAAGGTAGTGAATACTGGTATTGTTAAAGAAAATAAAATGCTATCTCGCATTTGTAGAGTCTAGCAAAGGGCAGGCATTGTTCTTAGTGCATAATCACATTTAACTGCCACAATTTGTGAGGAAGGTACAATTATTACCCCCATTTTACAGATGAGGAAACTGAGGTACAGAGAATGTAAAACCTAGCCCCATATCACATTACAGTTAGAGGGGTGAACTTGGCAGTTTAACTCGTGCTGTGTGTTTAGTCGTTAGACTGACAATTTTAATCCGTTAGTCTAACCCTGAGTTCTCTTCCTCCTCGCATTTAATCAGTCATCTAAGATCTATTCATATTGCCCCCCAGACATCTGCAGGAACCATCCCTCCTATTTAATATGTTGGCTATTAAGTAGCCTTCTAATTCCTCTCTGTTGTGCACTGAATGTTGGTGTACCCTCGAAATACTTATATTGAAACCCTAACCCCCCAATGTAGTATTAGGAGGCGGGGCCTTTGAGAGGTAATTGTGTTTCGATGAGGTCATGAAAGTGCCCCTGATGGGAGCAGTGTCCTTATATGAAGAGGAAGAGAGGCCAAAACACAG
>NW_017731650.1:1468610-1471642 GCF_001890085.2 Hipposideros armiger | reverse complement strand
CCCTCCCACCCCCCACTTCTCTGGTGTGAGGATAAAGCAGCAAGGTAGAAATCTGCAGGCCAGGAAGACAGCCCTCAGGGAATTGGGCGGCACCTTGATCCTGGACTTCTGAGCCTCTGGAACTGTGAGGAATAAATGTCTGTTGTTTAAGCCACCCAGTCTACAGTATGTCTTATGGCAGCCCAAGCTGACTAATATACTTATGTCCAGATTCTCCCCATACTGACCAGATTCCAGGCTATCTCCCAAGTAGGCTTTCAAAGACAGACTGACCCATGTCATACTCCTACTTAAACATATGTGATGCTATGTTGCCTTCAGGCCGGGTTTGAGCCTTCAAACCCATCAGGAGTGTATTCAAACCTCTGTATCATTGGACCCAGTTATTTTACTAACTTTATTTCTCACTACACTTTTCTATGAAATGTTCCCTCCAGCCAATTCCCTAAACACATCCTCTGTGGCCCCTTCTCTCTGCCTCTACATATGTTCTCTGGCTTTTCCTGGAATGCCCAGCCCCCTTTCTCTCTCCAGAAAATTCCTTTTTACTTTGTAAGACCCACTCTAAGTGTCCAATCTTCTGCAAGATCCTCCAAATTTATGTGCTCCCATAACACTTTGCTGATAGCTTTATTTGGGCAAGCATTTATCTAAGGTTAGTCTCAGCCAAAAACTGAAAATGCAAGGACAGTATCTCCATGGCTTTTTTTTTGTCTTTACCCCTTGCACATTGACTGGTAGTTAGTTAGTAGAGACTCATTATATTAATGTCGAGGGGATGAATTGAATCTATAAATACACTCTTTCCAAATTCTGATAGCCACTAACTTTAGTAGATAATTTTAACAAATAGAGGTTGATTTTAGAGATCATATTGTTTATCTAATTTCCTACCATTGCATTTTCTGTGCAGCTCCGCATCCCAATTCACTGATCAACTATCAAACTGAAGATAGCTTGTCATTACAGCTGCAGTGAGTCACTTGCCTGAGGAAAAGTACATGTCACACTTTTACATTTTGGCCTTAAGGTAAAAACACTTTGTTTTCAGAAGAGAGCAGGAGTCCGTGATGAAAACCTAGTGCCACTGATAAAAATATAGTTTTTGAAGGTGGGTTCCTGGTCTTGCGCTGGTATCTGTGACCATTATCACTACTGGTGAAGTGCCCCACTGAAGTCCCACCAGCTGGACTTGTGCAAACAGTCTCTGACAAGCTATTCGGCCAAGATGTTTCCTTTGAGAAGGTTTTCAGCTGCTCACTAGATCATAGTGACCTTAAAACTTCCCCTGAAAGAAGAGGCCCAACGTTTGTATGAAAGGTCACACTGGGGCAGGATGGCGTGCGTGATGGCTAAGTAGAGATCATGTACTAGACACCTACAATAGTCTGGATAGCCTTCCTCCATGGAAAGAGACAGATGTTTCTGGGAAGTACCCTGCTGTGCCGTTATAGTTGTGTGTCACATAATGAAGGTTCGGTCGACCCCAACACCATATACGAGAGTGGCCCCATAAGATTACAATGGAGCTGAAAAATTCCTATCTAGGGATGTCGTAGGTGTTGTAATGTCACAGTGGAACGCATTACTCGCAGGTTTGTGGTGATGCTGGTGTGAACAAACCTACTGAACTGCCTATTGTATAAAAGTATAGCACCTGCAATTATGTACAGTACATAATACTTGATAATAAAAAACCATGTTATTTGTTTTTTTTATGTATTATAGTTTTTATCATTATTTTAGAGTGTATTCCTTCCACTTATGAAAAAGTTGGCTGTAAAACAGGATGTGTGTTACACTGGCAGCAGCCCCTACATTTTGTGTTTACCACGTCCCTTGATGGCCTCATTTTCTCTTGTGCTTGATTTAATCTCATGTTGTTTTGCACAGTAACATGTTGTACAGACTTGTAGCCTGGGAGCGATAGGCTGTCCCACATAGCTTAGGTGTGCAGGAGGCTATACCATTGAGGTTTGGGTAAGTGCACACTATGATTTTTGCCGATGATGAAATCCCCTAACGATGCATTTCTCAGAACGTATCCCCATCATTAAGCGTGACTGTATTTGAAGTATAGACTGCCACATTAGAGATGTGTGCGTGTGTGTATCCACACACATACACACACACACACACACACACACACAAACAAACACACTTTCAGTTTCTGTGTTTACCAGCATAATGAAGCATATTGGAACCTTTAGATTAGATTCTTTTCTGGGTAGCAGTCGTATAAAAGAAAGAGCACTAGACTAAATGTCAGGATACCTAACCAGAGGAACTTGGAATAAATGATAATAGGAAATAATAATAACAAAAAGTTGTACAACAATCACCAGGTACCATGAGTTGTTCTAATGATGTACATATATTGAATGAGTTAGTCCTCTTAACAAACCTAAGAGGTAGGTACAACTTTAAAGATGGGAAACTGAGGTACACCAAGATTGAGGTGACCACATCATCAGTTAAGTGGCAGAGCTGGAATTTGAGACCAGACATTGTGGCTAACAGGGTTTGAGCTTTAAGCCACTAGCTCCAACATTTAATTTTAGCATCTGTTTACAGAAGGCACTGCTCTTGTCAGCTCTTATGACTTTTCCCATTTGTTTGGGTTTTTAAGCATCACAGAATTTGCCTTTCAGCCAGTCCTCATGCTAAAGAAAGGAGAAATTATACATTATACATTCAAATAGCCATGTGATGTTAATTAAATGGACCAGATCATAGATGATCTTTTAGTTTAAAAAGGAGACAACTAGGGCCGGCCGAGTGGCGCGATGGTTGAGAGCTCGCTTGGGACGCCAGAGGGCCCCGGTTCGGATCCCACATGTGAGGGCCAGTGACACTGCCCTCTACAGCTGGGATGCTGAGCAACAGCTCAACCTGGAGCTGGCCTGCCGTGAGTCGCCGGCGACGGCGTGGACTGCAGTCCCTGTGGCAGTGGATTGCCATGGGCTACCGTATGTAGCCAGCAGCCAGCGTGAGCGGCCAGCAGCCGCAGTGAGCGGCCGTCCAGAAGCCGG
>NW_017731650.1:1452059-1468520 GCF_001890085.2 Hipposideros armiger | reverse complement strand
TGTTCCCCTTCCCCCAATTCCCCAGCACTGTTCCCATCTCCCCAATTCCCCAGTAAAAATCTTTAAAAAAAAAAAAAAAGGAGACAACTAAAAAAAAGATGCTGTTTCTTCAGCCATCATTCAAATGCCTATTCATAAACCTATCCTTAGGTCATAAAAACTCACACTTTGTAACAGACGCATAAAGAGACACCTCCTAGAATTCAATGACTCTATACTCCATCACCTTCTGCATCCCTTCAATACCAATGACATAAAAAATGCTTCTCTTAAAAACCAGAAAGTGAGGTCAGCCAAGTGGCTCAGTTGGTTAACAGCTTGTTCAAGAGTGCAAGCTCTGAGCAACAGGGTCGCCGGTTCGATTCTTACATGGGTCAGTGAGCTGTACCTGAGCTGAGCTGCCGCTGAGCTGCCAACAGGTGGCAGGATGGCTCAGTTGGTGAGAGCATATGCTCCTAACAACAAGATTGCCTGTTTGAGATGGTGGGTTATGCCCGCCTGCAACTAAAGACTGAACTCTGCACTTTGAGCTGAGCTGCCGCCCGGATGGCTTAGTGGATAGAGCGTGCACTCTTAACAACAAAGCTGCTGGTTCGACTCCCACATGGGACAGTGGCTATGCCCACCTGCAACTAATTGAACACAGCACCTTGAGCTGAGCGGCCCAACTGGACTTGGAGCTGAGCTTGCTACGCCCTCCACAGCTAAGATTGAAGGACAACAACTTAGCTGTTCCCCTTCCCTAACTCCCCAACACTGCTCCCCTCCCCTAATTCCCCAATAAAATCTTAAAAAAAAAAGAAAGTAAAAACCATGTTTAAATCACTGCTGATTTAACCCCTCTGGTACCCAAGAATGTTTTCTCTGGAAAAGCTCTGGAAGCACTATTGAACTCAATCGTAACTTGCAGTATTATATCACTTTAAACTAACAATCAACACAACTAAATGTTCAGAAATTAAACCAAATGAGAGAAATTGAGTGTGCTGGATGAGATGGGCCCCCAGGAGGCTTGCCGTGTTTGAGTGTCTAGCAACCTGATCTCAGCAAAAAATATCTGGTAAACTCAATTTGCCTTATAATTTCACAGCTCCACTTGCACCAAGATTAAACTTCAGGATTTCATTTCTTTACCCAGAGCGGAAACGTATCCAATTGTATCTGTTTCCCAGCCTGCAAGTTTTATGGGGGGCAGTGAACAAGAGTATATTGTGTTACTAAACCATAGCAGGCAGTAAATTACATGGAGGAAAACAAAAGCAAAATATGCTGAGCACTGTGTGTTGTTTTTTTAAAGAGAATGATTCTATCTTACTCTAAATGAGCAAATAGTAAAACGTTTCTTAGGAATTTGTCATCATACTTCATCTTTGGCTTTAGTTAGTTTAGCGCTAGAAACAGTATTTGAAAGAAACAGGTTCCACGTGGGGGCCGGTAAGCTGAGAGAACACCGTTTCCCTAGCAGTTGTGACGGTTACCAACTAAACCCTGTTACAGTAAATCTTGCTTTTACATCCGTGGGCAGACATGCCAGGGAGAGAATCAAACTCAAATATTTCAACCTTCTCAGCTTTCCTGAAATTGCTGAGAGTTGGCAGCAGTATTTTGTGCTCATGGAGTTCATATTTTTCAGGCAGAGGTGATGGGGAAAGGAGACAGAACAATGCCATAAAGTGAGATAAAAAACAGTGATGGCCTCAATCATCTAAAGACTATGGGAGGCAGGGGGATGATCCTGGGAGGCTGAGAGCGTTCACTTCCCATCAAACCTATTTCTATCTAATTGTTTCAATCCATCCCCACCCCCCAAAGCTGGAGCAGAATTTGGGAGACTAAGGCCACAGCATCTCTGTACCAAACAGGGAAGCACAAAAATTCAGTGGCATCCCTGCTTCCTTCAGTGATGACACAAGCAATCACCAAAAGATCCTTATTAAACACTCACGTGTGTCACACTTTTATAAAAGCAAAAAAAGAACCCATGCGTGGGATTTTCCCCACCTACTCTCCCTACTCCCACCCCATTATTCAAAACAGTGTTGAGGGAATAACATTGAAATGACATCATCATGCATCATGGGGTGGGAATTCATGTCTTCATTTGGTAGACAGAGAACCTGAGATTCTAAGACGTTGTTGTCCTTCCTGTGGCCACAAAGCTTCAAAGGCTCTGTTGCAGCAATTCTCAGAACATAGAAGGTGTTCAAGGTCAAAACCGCCCATTGCAGAAACTCTTATCTTTGGAAGCCTCCCTTTTTAACAAGTCCTCATACGCTAAAGAATTGGAAGGATTAAATTTTGTACCTTATTTAGAAAAATGTCAAATCAAAATGTTTCCTAAAATTAATATAGTTATAAAAGACTTCAATGTTAGTTACATGGTTTCTTTAGAAATAGATTCTGTTCACCTCTGGAGAGTTAGTGAAGCTGTTTGCATTACAAATGACCATCAGCGAAAATCTTCATCAGAAGACAAGGAATTCTTATTAGAAATTCAAGAATTCGGAAATGTTTAAAGGTCTATAAGTTTCAAAGATGATTCAAACGTAATTTTGCTGAGAAAACTAATTAGCTTTTTCTCAAGAGTTTTTCACGGATTTAAAAAATAAAAAGAAAAAGGAAAGTGGAGAAACAAAAGAAAAGGAACCAGTATATGGGGGTGGTTAGGACAGAAATTATGCTCCTTAATAAAAATTTTAGAGAGCAGTCTGTTTACCATGACAAATAAAGCCATGTAGTCAAAAAAACAAGAGGTAGCCGAGTGTCTGAGAGAAAAAAACAGGAATTAAAAGCGTGTGCTGCTCCCAAACATTTTTTTTTATATTTCTTCAATCCTAGCATCTTAATACGCTAGCTCTGGAAGGAACTTGAGAGAGTCTTCCATTCTGACTGACATACAGTAGTCCCATTTGCCCGTAAACTCGCTTGCACACAGCCACTCAAGGTCTGAAAACACTAAATGAAAAATTCCAGAACTAAACAACTCATAAGTTTTAAATTGTGTGCTGTTGTGAGTAGCAGAACATGATGAAATCTCACACCATCCCACTCAGTCCTGCCCAGGAAGTGAATCCTCCCTTTGTCCAGCATAGCCAGCCTGTGTACACTACCTGCCTGTTAAAACAGTTACCATTTCGGTGATCAAATCGACTGTCATGGTATTGCAGTGTTTATGTTCAAGTCACCCTTATTTTACTTAATAATGAATCCAAAGGGCAAGAGTAGTGATGCTGGCAATTCGGAGATGCCAGAGAGAAGTTGTAAAGTGCTTCCTTTATGTGAAAAGGTGAAAGTTCTTCATTTAATCAGGCATTTTATCATTTTATATCATCACATGAAAAAGGGTGAGTACAGTATAAGATTTTAAGAGAGAGGCCACATTCATGTAACTTATTACAGTAGATCATCGTAATTGTTCTATATAATTATTAGCCTTTGTTATTAATCTCTTACTGTGCCTAATTTATAAATTTAACTTTATCATAGGTATGCATGCATAGGGGAAAAAAACATAGTTTAATAGGATTGGGTACTGCCTGCGGTTTCAGGCATCCACTGGAGTTCTTGGATTGCATCCCCCTCGGATAAGGGAGGGGGGGCTACTGTCCTTAGAAGAAGTTTGAGGCCGTTTCCAGGGAGCCCATCCACCACTTCTAGAGACACTCCTCAGGTGTACCCACCTTGTGAAAGCTGTCTCAACTCCCTCAGCAGAGAGAGAGGCTCGGTTACAGAGCGCTTGCTCATTTTCATTTGACACTGGGTCCCACAAATCATGCTCTTAGATCCCATTCTTTAAAAATCTAGGCATTAGGACCACACAGGTTCCATCCCAGCACGGGACCCGACCTCTACATAATGTGTGCCATCCCAGGCATTATCGCAACTGAGTACCTAAGTCTAAATAAATAGCGATGGACCTTCCAGTGCTACTGGCCTTCTTCTGGGAGGTAAGAAATATGGTAAAAAGATGTCTTTGGATTCCCTCACAGGCTCAAGGGAGCCACGATTTCCAAACAAGGCCAGCAAGGAAGGTTGGTCTTTTCATCAGTCACGGTCCATTGACACACTGGCACAATCCTGTTTCCAGAGTCTGTCAAACAACCTCCTGGGTAAACAGATCAGGGCCAATAGGACAGAGCCATGAGGAATAGTTCTGTTACTATACTCATACCGTTAGCTGGGCCTCAAACTCTGGTGCCTCAATCCGAAGCAATCAGCATCACCTGGGAATTGGTTAGAACTAGGCAATCTCAGTGCTAAGAGTTACATTCAGGGGTGTGGCCCAGCAGCTGGAGGTTTACCATCTATTTAGGGGATCCTGACGGCATTAAGAACCACCGGCTTATTAGAAGCATATCTTCCGGTTGTAAATATACAGCATCAATTATAATAAATGTCTCCCAGCATTCAACTTATAAGAGGAAAGTTACACTTTTTTATTCATTCGTTTAGTACAATCATAATTGCTTTTATGCTTATGCTAAATACATGTGTGTGTAAGCCCCTCCCCTGAGTCAGGCACTGCAATGGAGATAAGCCAGTGCAGGGGATGATGAGAGGCAAATTCATAAACATGAATAGCTCTGCCCAGGATGTCAGATGAAAAGAGAAAGTGCAGCATGCGTTTGGCCAAAGGAGAGATTACATAGAGTTTGTTGGGGCAAGGCTGGGGAAAATTTAATGAAAGCACAGTGCAGCTATAATTTTGATGTGTAGTAAATGGGAAAGAGAACCTCCCCCACCCCCAATCCCCACCCTCCAGGAATAGCATAAAGACATGAGGTGGAAAAGACTAGAGTGTGTTTCCAGGTGAGCATCTAATTCCCTCATGTTGGAGTGTAGATCCTGTGAAAAAGGGTAATCTGAGACTCAGCCAGAATAATAGTGTGGCAGTGACTTTGGAGCGAGGGCCCTGAGTGCCAGGCAGAGTTCTGGCTCCAGAGAGTGAAAAGGATACGCTGAGGCCTGTCATGGAGCAGGTAGCACTGCCGGCTTAAGGTCCTGCTCAGTCTTTGCCGTGTGGGATGGCAGAGCAAAGCCCTTGAGCCCTCTGGGATGCTGTTTTGACAGAGAGAAACACATATTTCTCCTTCTGTGTCATAGGTAAACTGAGGCTGGCAGAAAGAAGGCGGAGCTGTATTGCCTGCCTGCCCCATGAAACTAGACGTTTCTTCCTGGCTTTTGCCAGCCAATGAATAGCACACTATTTATAAATCGCCTTTTTATTCTTTCACATCAGAATCCTTCCATGGAGACTATTTTTTTTTTTTAAGTCAAGAGTAATTTGTAGTTTGGAAAGTTTTCCTGAGCAAAGCTATGTTTAAGCTTCCACTTTTAGACACCAGACTTCTAGCTCCTTTCTCCCCACCCTCATCTGCTGAGTGGTGTGTGTCCTGGATGGACTAAATCAGCAACCACAGACCTCTTTAAAATCAGGGGGAAGAGACGTGACAACATGATGGACCCTAAGGCAAAAGATGACTATTTGTTAACTACCTCTCTACCCGTTTCTGCCAGTTTCATAACACTCACTCTCCCTGAGTTTTCTAAGGCTAGAAACATGAGCAAATAAAGTGTAAAAAGCAAAAGAGTCAATTAAAAAATATATAGGTGCTTAGAAAAAATATTTCTCTATTGAATGTTAGTTCTTGAAGACAGAGACCATGTCTGGTTAATTCTGTGCAGCACTCAAATGACATAAAGTAATTTGATGCTTTAAGGGCTTCATTTAAGAAACAATGCAAAAATAGCTGAGGGAATGCAAATTAGTACTACTTGTGTGTTCAGCAAGTTGGCAGTGCCCATCAAAACTTAAAATACATGTACAGTGTGAGCCACAATTTTACTTCTAGGACTTTCATACAGATGTACTCAAATATACAAATTGGTTCTATGTATTCAATAAGATATTGTTGGTGTTAATAATTGTTTTAAATTAGGGAATTGGTTATAAGTTACATTAAAGGATAGCCATAGAATACTTGGAAACCAGAGTAAAGAATGTAGAAGCGCTTTATGTACTGATATGAAGAAAACTTTAAACTATATAGTTTTTCACAAACGGAAAAGGCAGCACAGTGTGATCAGTATATTACCATAAAGAAAATCAAAGTAGGGGTGACCAGTTAGCTCAGTTGGTTAGAACGTGGTGCTAATAACACCAAGGTTGCCAGTTTGATCCCCGCATGGGCCACTGTGAGCTGCGCCCTCCTTAACAGAGTCAACTATGCCATTGTATCATGAAAGCAATGTGTAACCAATGACCATGGCTGTTCCCCAATAAAACTTTTAAAAAAAAATCAAAGTAAAGAAACATATATATATAGATAGATAGAGAGAGAAAGAGAGAGAGAGAGAGAGAGAGAGTCATATATTCATATATTTGTTTGTTTATACAAACAAAATATGAGTAGAAAAGAAACATAACATTGGCAACTTCCAAGGAAAGAAAGTTGGGGGCTAGGACATGTGTTGGCAGTGACCTTTCATTGCATACTCTTTTGTTCCTTTTGCATTTAGAGCTACATGGCTATATCATTAATTTAAACAAATAAATGAAGTAAGTTAAGAATTCTAAACAGGTTTGAAAAATAAATCATTAGCTTGGAAAATAAAGTAGAAATCCTCCAAAGTAAAACAAGTTGAATCAAGTAGCCTTCTTTACCCTTACCCCAAAGAGACAAAGCCAAAGAGATAATAAGCCAGGGATGAAAAAGCCACTGGAATAGTGATCATAAAAAAGGAAGACAGTATGGAAAGTACATTAAGCCTAGGATTTATGTTGATGTCCCTTGTTTCAGAAAAAGATGTCATTGGATATGGTAAATTATATACCACGCAACAATGAAATGTCCATAAAAACAAACCGATTGCTCAATAAAAATTAACCAGTCACCCACTCAACAGATGCAAATGAAGTTTTGCAATGAAACCAAAGAGAAAGTCATTGCATGTAACCTCATAAAGAAAACACCACACCATGTAATAAATAACTAACCCAACAGTAGCCTCATAGCAATTGTTGGAAGTTCACACTGCAATTTAAAAAATATTTTTGACTGTAGACAAATGTCATAATCACAAAACATACTTGAGTTTTGGGACCAAACATAATTGCACAAGGGACCAAAATAATGGGCTGTAGGTAAGCAGCCCTGCCACGATCTGTTTAAGGATGGATTTCGGATCATCTGAGGAAAGAAAGGATGGCATATTCTTCGAGCTGACCTCCATAAATATGCTTCTCAGCAGGCATTTGCTTCTGACTGAATGGTTGTGAATTTAATGTTATAATATACTTCCTGACAGGTGCCTGGAGATATTCTTAGGTGCTGCTGTAGGGCAGAATGATGGGTTTTCATCAGCAGCAAAGCTGGCATGGAATTAACATCCTTTAACATAAGCTCATGAGTGTTTCCATCCCATGTGGAGGGAGAAGCTGTAGCTGCTTCTGCACAGAAGTGACCTGATGACAGGGTCAAGGTTTCCCTTAGGAACATTTCAGACCCATTCCAACATATGCATGAATGGAGGCTTGATGCTCAAAATTTGACCAAAGTTTAATATTTTCGCCAGAAAAAGATGAAGACATGTTATTTCAAAAGTTCATCTTAGTCATTTTTTTAAAACCAGAAAAGCACACTCAGGGAACATTTAAATTTGAACAAATGGCTTCATGGTCAAAGACCAAAAAATATAGTGGTTACAAAATGTATGTCTTGATAACTTGACTTACATGGATCTAAGAAAAAAAATTTAAATGTTAGAGGATATTTAAATAAGAAAGCTGTTTTGGCTATCTTTTATAAGAAGTTACAGTATTCTTTCTGGCAGTGTATCAGTTAGAATGAGCTGCAGCCTCATCTAACCGAAAAACCAAAATAACAGTGGCTGAAACAAAAGAATATTATTTCTCTTTCACATAAAAGAAACCTAGATAGGCAATTCAGAGTTGATGCAGTGGCTTCATAGTCATCAAGGACCAAGGTTCCTTCTATCTTTTTCCTCAAGGTCTTAGCCACCCTCGGTGCTTTCCATCTGCAAGGTCACCCACATGGTCCAAGATGGCGGCTGCAGCTTCTGCCAACATGCCCGACTGTGAAGAGAGAAGAGGAAAGGGAGGGGGCACGGGCCCTAACTGAGTGTGAGGGAAATATAATTAAAAACAAAATCTTTCCCAAGCTCCAGAAATCCTCTCCACGAAGGTAATAGAGAAATAAAACACTATTATTATGAAATAAACATTAAATAAGAATGTGATACACATCACAGGCAATCTGATAATCAGAGCTTGCAAAGACAAAGAGAAATCTCATCTTTCACACACAAAGCCAGGCAGATACAACCTATTACATACATGTTCTCAAGATAAACAATAACTAGTCCTAAAGTTAGAAAACTTGACAGCACCATTTTACTTCACATAGTTCACCCTAAATTTATCTGGCAATTGAGGTGCCCATCTGTGTTAATTAACTGACTTTATACAGAGGAAAAAATAAACTTCTCATATCTTTGTGGTAGGAGGTAGTTTTACACATTGGAGCCAGGTCAGCTAAAGTTAGGCTTCTACCTCCTGCTGAAACCTGGCGTTAGGATGCTATCTTCCTTGGAGGTTTACAAGGGAAGGAGATGGTTCCTGGGTTCTTGAGAAAAGCATTCCTGGATTGAAAAGCTGATCAAAATCATATCTAATTTTCAAAATAATTTATATACACTTCAAAAGAGATGAGGAAGTACTTCCATTTACAAATTTTTAAAGAAAATGCTCTAAGGAAAAGGAAGAGAGGGAAATCTCTTCCCTCATTTTCAACAGGGAGAATTAAGTCTCTTACTTTTAATTTGTATTTGTCCTTACAGATGTCAACAGCCTTGAAGGGGTGATCCCATTGATAATAGCAACAAAAATTACAGAATACCTCAAGGTTATCTTAACAAGAAATGAACAAAAACTGAAGGTAGAAAAATTTTAAACTTTTTGGAGGACGCAAAAGAAGAACTGATGAAAAAGAAAGGCGTACTTTGTTTTAGTATGAGAAAAACTCTACATCAGGGAGAGATTCAAGATGGCAGCAGAGACAAACACTGGGCCCTATGTTCTTCCGCGAGCACATTAAAATTACAATGGAATTATACAAAAATCAACCTGGAGAACCATCTGAATTCTAGCAGAACAGAAGTCCTACAACTAAAGATATAAAAAAACCACGTCGAGACCGGCAGGGGGGACAGAGATGCGGAACGGGCCCCAAACCTGTGTGAGGCAGTTGAGAATCAGGATGGATATCTTGGCCGCCTTCGTTACCCCTAAAGAAGTGAGGGACCCCAGCCCCCCTCACTAGGCTCCCCAACCGGAGTATTGGTGCTGAGAAGAGGAGCCCCCAAAACATCTGGCTGGAGAAACAGTGAGGATTCCAACCATCCAGGTGGGACAGAAGGCTGCAGGAAACCAAGGTGTCCTCTTAAATGGTCCACGCACAGACTCACTCACTTGCAGACACTCACCTTGGGCTCCGGTGGAGGGATGGTGACTCGGGAAGCCTTGGAGTGGGGAGACAGACCGAGGTGTGTGGCTTTAGGAGGAGGACTGGAGGACAGTTGGCATTTTCCTGGTGAGGGGGTCCACCTTTGTGCAGCTGGCAGGCAGGCAGCAGAAATACATCTTTCTTGTATTGAGCCCACCCTCTCCGGCCAAATCTGAATCTGATTTGCCTGGTGAGCTGCACTGCTCTGCTCTACAGACTCAGCTAGGATCCCACCCGGCCCAACTCACTCACCACACCTTCTCCATGAGCAGCCAGTCCACCCACATTGCACTGTTTCTTGGAAAACTGTCAGTACCAGGGTTCCAGGTGGGTGGCGACTAGACTCAGAGTGCTCAGAGACTTTTGCAGAGTTGCTCCAGGGTCAGCACTGGCACCAAACCAGAATTTACATTAACCTGATGACCACAATTCTTCCCACTCCAGAGACCCTGCCTCACCCATGGCGATGTAAAGTAAAGCATAGGGAATATAGTCAATGATGGTAATAACTATGTCAGGGGGATTGTTTCTTAAATTAAATCAATGTCTAACCACTATGTTTTACACCTGTAACTAATATAAAAAATATTGGAAGTCAACTGTAATTGAAAAAAAGGGGGTGGGGAGGGATTGAAGGGGATTAAGAAGTTCAAATTTCCAGGTATAAAACAAATAAGTCATGGGAATGTAAGGTACAGCATGGGAAATATAGTCAATAATATTGTGATAGCATTGCACAGGGTCAGATGGTTGCTGGACTTATCATGGTGATCACTTCTTCAGGTATGTAAATCTTGAATAATTATGGTATACTCCTGAAACTAATATAATATTGCATGTTGGCTATATTTTAATAAAAATCTTTTTTAAAAAAGAAAAATGCCTATATTTTTCTAAAACACTTTTACACCTAATTATGTAAATGACCAGTAGTGGAAGCCTCAGGTCTAAAGTCTCTTTATTGAATGTTTACCTGGGAAGCTCAGACTTGCAGTGTGTGAGGAAGGGAACAGGAATTTCATGTAGATGTTTCCATTTAGTTAACATATTTATAATTTAGTAAAAGGACTGGCTGCGTTTTTACCAAATGTGATAAATTACTTTCTCAATTCAATCAGATGGAATCACATTAGCAGAACTAATCTAAAAAATTTTTTCTGTTTTTAATTGGCTAAGGTTTGGCCACTCTTATTTAGAGTCTTCCCCGGGTAACTTCTTGGAGATTTTTAAAAATTATGTGTGAAATAGGAGGGAACACAGTTGTTCCTGTTGGAAAGCAGCTCAGCATATACAAAGTTCTGGCAGTTGACCTAATTATTATATTTGGTAAAACGACGCCTTCTCAGAGCTGAGCTTCGACAGCCTCACTCACACACACTATGTGTAGTTTTGGTAACTATTTCCAGTTCCTTTACAATAGTTGTTGGAGGAAGGAAAGTACTGGTCTGAGCACAGCGTGCAGCTGATGAATCTGGCCTCAACAGCTGTGTTTGGAAAACAAGCACTTAAGCCTGTGAGTCGGCACCAAACTGCAGCATCACCAGCCTCTGATGGCGTTTGGAAAGCCTGGTGTTTGCAAATGTGACCAACCTGGGTGGAATCCTTAAACAACTAGGGGTGGGGGTGGGGGTCCTTAAGAAGGAAGTTCTAGGCTTTCTGTTGATGGGGTGATTAGGTACTGGAGACACTAATTGAACAAATAAGAGGCTGCAGCCATCTGTCCGTAGTTTGGAGGAGGCAATGCAAATTTGAAAACATCCTACAGGAACATCTGAAATTTTGCTTCCCATACCAGCTCACTCAGCTGACTGTGGTTTTTTGTTTCCCAGGGAGTGGGAAAGGGTCAAACTCAAATACCTTCAGGTATGAGGCTGGTAAAACAATGTGTTGTAGAATAAGCAATGTTCGTGACCGTGGAAAAATGAACGGGAGCATCTCTCTTCCAAGAGTATACAAACACAATGATATTTAAAAATCTGAGCTGATTAAGACAAAGAAAAAAATACCATAAGTCTGTAGGCTGAATTCAGTATTCAACTGCCATTTGATACTCTACAACTTCATTGTATCTAGAACCTGTTTTAATTTAATCAAGTGCTTCTGCTACCCCAAGGTCACTACACAAAACTTTTAAAGAATCCTATAAAGAAGAGACACTTTATTGAGCCACAACTCAGCTCCAAGCTCTAGGTCCTAACGACCCAGAGATGACTAAGACAAGTCCCTTCCCAGACACAAATTTGGTATTGTCAGCACCATTTGTTCAGTTTCCTGTCTCCTGTCCCCTCCTATCATCAGGGATGCTTCTCTGTAACACTGTTGGATAACCCCAGTTTTACCTTCTTTAAAGCCAGGTTTTTGCATAATATGTAGAAGACCCATTTTATTTTAAGTAACAGAAACCCAGTCACAGTGCTGCCTGCTCTTCCCTACCTGCATCTCACCATCTTTGTTCCTCCTGCCACTGAAACCCCTGGACACCCGGGAACCCTGACTTACAGCCTCTGACTCTGCCTTCTGTACCATGTACCCAGCAGAGCTCCTGGCACCCTGTGTGCTTTTCATGTCTTTAATGATCTCAGTTGAGTTGTGTTGGTGTGGAATTCTGTTTAATGTTCCTGCTTTTTCTCTTGGTGCGTCTCTTGAGGCAGACCTGAATCTTTGGGCATTAAACCCATTAGACCCAGGCCTAGTTCCCTGGTCTCTGAACCTGGTCTTGTCTCGAGTTTGGTGTGACAGTTTGTCTTTGATCTTGCTTTCCAGAAGCAGAGTGCCCTTCCCTGCCTTCTCTTCCCCGTGAACAGATGTTTCTACACTAAGGTGAAATTTCTGTTCAACACTCTCAGCTCCTCAAGCTTGCCGTTTGTCCTCATTCTTCTCAGTTTGTCCCATCTTCTGAGTCCTCATCATTTCCCTGATATTTTTGATGATATCTTACTGCAAAGCTGCTTGTAGAAACGCAAGGAATTTGGAGAGTAAAACTAGAATAGTAAAAGACGTAAATAATACACTGGGGGAAAAGTTAACCCCCACCATCCATGAAAAAAGGGTGAAACATCAAAAGGAAGATTTTGGCTGCAGAATAAAAGCCCTTCCTACATCTAGTTTGTTTCCCCCACTCTGTTCCCCTATCGTTCATCCTCAGATTATCTTTCTTTCCGTATGATTGTATGGTTCTGTGATAGACCATTTTTGGCCACTTAGTCACTTAATTCTTAAATAAGAAGCTGCTCTCTATTTATCTTCCTCTCTAAAGATTTATTTCCTGTGTGATTTCCATTCCGAGTTTTGCATTTTAATGAATGAAATCCATTCTCATTCCTGTAGCCACAAGACCTTTCTAACCACCTGACGTTCAGTTTTGCCAATGCAAGTACTTCTTTCCTTTTTCACCCATTTATTTCTCACTAAATTCCCCAAAGACACAATGATTAAGGATCAATAGACATTTCCTTTAGGAATAATTTTTTTAAAAAAACATGAGTTACCTAATTAAACACCATATACTTCTCAATCTTCTTTCTAAATATACGTTGAGTTTTAGGGGTAGGAGGTGAAAAAGAACAAACTCAAAACAACTCCAAGTTATCTTGATTTCACATAGTTTTCCTTTGGCAAAGTTCTAGAATTACAACACTTTGTAAATATGGGATGAAGGCCACTCTCAGCGGCCAGTCAATTGAGCTTTGTTCACTTTTGACTGGATTGCTATACTATGCCTACAATAATAGTCTACTTTGATTGTTTCAGAAAAACATTTCTTACAATCACAATTCATTTTGTTACTAAGTGAATATAAATAGAATATGAACACAAATAGTGCTGCAAGCCCAGGCAATTCTAATGTTTCCCAAATCACCATCCTCCCACCCCAAGTCAGCTATTTAATATACTTTCCACATGACCATTGTTATGTGATGATTTGATTCCAAGACTGAGGGGAAAACCTATCAACCTTTCCTGGAGGAATTCTACCATATGAATTCCTAACAGGAAATATTTAGAGTTCCAGTTTGGGCTGTACCAAGGATGTCCACATTCCCAGAGTTATGAAACTCAACCCTGCTCTGGCATCTAGAAGAGAGGAGTGATGAGATGGGTTCGTGCTGGCAGTGGGGCTAAGCGAGGGGGAGGTGGCAGGCATGTGGAGGCCTGGGCATGAGCGACCACACGATTTTGTCAACTGGACCAACAGAATAAGGAAGTTCCTTACATCGGAGAGAAGTGAACTCCATGGCAGCCACAAAACAGGAAGTATACAAAAAGGATGTTTGTAGAATGCATGCTCATAAGGAGGAGAATCTACCTCTTTTTGACCTTAAATACTTGTTGTGAAATATTGGGGGACTTTTCTAAGAAGAAAATTGTAATTGCTTGCTATTGCTGGAAACTGCCTTGCCAGTGGTCTGGCATCATGGGAATTTGCCTGGCTTTGTGTGGCTGCCACCCAAAACTGGTAACCGCTAAGTCAAAGTTAAATATAAGCTAAAATTAAATTACTTCCCTCCCTTGTTTATGTATTTTTGCTGAATGAGGACATTTTAGCAATGATTTTATATTCATTAGGAGGATGGAATGTCACACAGCAAGTCAATCATACTCATAATGAAAACAACAAGACATTATTCTGTGTTTTTCCACAATCTACTATGTTCAGTTGGAATAAAATGCAGGCAATCTAGCGACATAACACTGTAAATAGATGTAAATGCACTTCGTCTCTCGATGTGAATATGTATAGATGGCAGAAATTTGTGAGCCATGTTCAGAAACTTCCAAAGAACAACATCCAAACGTCTAGCTACAAAAGCAAATTTTTCATGATTAAAATTAAAGCTGTTTTTATATCTATTTATAACATAGTTTTTGAAAACTATTCCTCTAGAAATAACCAAGGAAAAATACATAGTATTTTCAAAGGGAAGAGAATCATGATCAGCATTCACAGAAATGGAGGGTGGGGGAGTATGTTAAGGGCAGACCTGTCAGAAGCTTGAACACAGGAGTGTGTTGTGTTGAAGAGAAGAAATAGATCAGTGATTCTGAATCTTTTTTGAATTGCTACCTACAATCCATGATCACACCTTTTGCTTCATGGTATATTCCATCCTCTGAAAACATGCAACCTCTCCCACAGTTGTTACAGTTACTATTTGGATATCCGTTAACGAGTATAATTATGAATGCAGGCATATAAGAAAACCAAGGTTGCTGTCGGCACAGCCAGTGGTTCTTTGTGAGTTATCCCAGGGATGCTGAACTGTCCACATAAGAACTATAACATGCTCAACTTACCACCCAGTTCCTCCTACTGTGGGCTCTCACTTAGGATAAGAAAGAAGGATAGAGAAAATTAAATTCTGAGCATATTATCGAGTAGAAATGTTCCCATAGGTTGTAGCTATTTTAGAGTATAATGTAGAAAATTATCAATAATATTTGTATAGTTAAAAAAAAACACCTTTTTTTGCACTAAGAAGAGACACCAGGTATTAGACCCTTCTGCCACTTACTTGCCATATTTGTTTTTGCAAATAGGAATCTTCTCTTTCTCAGTAATGCAGTCCATGAGGGGTTCTAAGATATAAGTTTCTTTGAAATGGTTAAGAAATGTACTCACTTACAAAATACAAAGAAACCCACAAACAATCACAAAAGAGGATGGTTTGTTAAAGAGGAAATTGAGTGTTCTTTGGACACATTATAGACGCCCAACCTAAGCTAACAGAAGAGAAGGGTCAGGGAGATTTTCCTGAGGGTAGAATGGTGGCATGGGATCTTAAAGGACGAGGAAGAATGGATTTTGAAAGTGTTAGTGAAGGCCCTGGGGAGAGAAAACAAGAGCAAGGCAAGTTCTAATCGGAACTGAAAGAAATGGCTGCAATGGAGAGAGAGATGGGAAGGACAAGGGAGAGAAAGCAAAAAGGAGATAGTGAATAAGAACAGAGTGGAAACGCCAAAGATCTGGCTGCAGAAATAAGGGTAGACCAGATTTAGCAAGGAGAAATCTATTATCAGTATTTTCCAGGAACTTTGTTTTTTTTTTTCCCCACGGGAAAAAAAAATTAAGCCAATTAGAGACTTAAACAAAGTGGAACGGATACAAAGAGAATCATATCTTAGAATATCACTCCAGCTGCATTGGAGATTATGAATTAGTCCAGGAGAAAAATAATAGTGGAGTGTCAGACGAGAAAAGTGGTAGTGTCAGACCCTGACAGTGGAGACAGAAAGAGCTGGATGAAGCTGAGATGCATTTCAGAAGCAGATTCAGCATTACGTGGTGAAGGCTGGGTTGTGAGGTTGAAGGATGAGGGAGTGAGGTGGAGGAGGAAATGGAGATGTAGGGAAATAGTGCTCAACAAGGAGACTAACAGAGGGAAGCCAAGTATAGAGAGAGAAAGAGGGATGTTGACAAAGATCATGCTAAAATATACCAGGTATCCTCTGAGATGTCTTTTTTATGGGCCCAGACCAGATTACCAGGGATGGACCTTAGAAAAAAGATAATAATAGAGAGTTATGGAGGGGTTAGATTTGATCATTTAACTGAAAGAGTTCTTGAAAGAATGGACCCTGGAATTTAATCAAAATTAGGTCCTTCCCAGTCATAGTTTTCTCTCTTTGGATGTTTTGTTTTGTTGTCATATAGGGCTGTGTGTGTGTGTGTGTGTGTGTGTGTGTGTGTCTGTGTGTGTATGCTGATAGAAATTTTGTATAATCAAGACTTTGTATAGCCAGAAAAGAAATCACGTAGTAAAGATTTTTGTAATTCTAATGCCATTCAAGATGGATAACTTTACCTGCAATGTTAAAAACAACATTGACTAGCAGGCTGTTGCCCAGGACTTGCTCAACTTTAAAAATAAATACAAAAAGAAATACATAGGTTAATTCCTGTCCCCAGCAATACATTGCTTTCCTCTTATTGTGTCTG